>NC_036846.1:22943165-22952196 GCF_002910315.2 Salvelinus sp. IW2-2015
AGCGCAAGCCAATACAAAACAATACGACAACAGTTTACCAGCCCTCTGGTGGATTACAGAGGAGGGGTCTTTAGACTGGGCTGGGTACAGCCCTCTGGTGGATTACAGAGGAGGGGACACGCTCTCCTTTTGAAAGGAGACACGCAACATGTTTTGTAGCACAATAAATGTCCTCCACACACAACTCCGTATCTATTGATCTGCAGCGCTGCCTCTCTGTGGTGCCCATTTTGGACAATGGGGTGGGTTATTGCTTTGGTTATTTTAATTTTTGAGAAAATTGAAATGACCTATTTTAAGGCATGTCTAAGTTGACTCTGTGTAGGGTGCAGCTTTGTTTTTGTATTTGGCTGGGGTGGAGTTGGGGGGAGATTTTCACATTTTAATGATAGGATTTAGGGTATGGACACACCGGTAGTGTTTCCTGGCCGAGAGTACTTAGCACCTCTGAGCAGAGTGCCGGCCATAACATGTAAACATGCATATAGAATCGGGAGAAGATGTTGGTGTCAGATGTACCCCAACAGGGGGTGCAATGTGTTTTCCCCTTTAGATTGTGATGACAAACAGGATTTATTTATGATTTTACATTTGTTTTTAAACGACATAAAAGCAAAACATTGTGTCCCTTGAAAGACAGGCAGAGGAACACTTCTATTTGATTAATTACTGTATTAAATCAAACCAAATGGCCTTGACAGCCGAACATTACTGTTGGACTTTTGTCGATGGCAACTCAACATTTTAGAAAAATGTCTGTCTGTCTTGCCTCTGCCACTCGGAACGGGCTGGAGAGTCTAATTAATGTGTTATCTACAAATGCAAATGAGAGAGAGAATAGGCATTAAGCCAGAGAGCCGCACACACAGAGCACAGGATCCTAACGTTACCTTCCGTGTAGTTTACATCACCTCCGTCGGTCATCTCCATGGTTTTTATAACGCTGATCATTACTCAAACACCAATATTGTAAATCCCCTACTTCATGTCCCCCACCACGTTCAATTATAACACATCTTAACAGTAAACACGTAGGCTGTGAGTGGATGGCAGATGTATTTCAAATCTGTATATGGTTTCAATAACAATAGTTTATTGTATTCAGTCTTTTCGTATTCATTAAGCAGGGCCGTCATGTGAAGGCTGGGGATTTATTGGTGYGCTGCTGTGTGTAGCAGCGAGAGGCTCGTCACTATCATTGCCATGTAAGTGAACGTTTGATCTTGCTCGGTAGTGATACATCACATACTGGTGGTTGTGCGGTACATTTTGTTTTGCCGTTGTTTTGTTGTTGTTGTTGTTCTTCCTTCTATAACACCATAATCCCCAACGGGTTACTATCAAAAAAATCACCAATCTACCGTCCCCGTTTTCGTTCCTCGTCTCTCCTTTGTCCCGACTCGACCGTCGATCATTAGAATCCAGCTCATGTTTTTGTTTTGCTCGGTGTTTTAGTGTTGAGGGGGGGGGGATGCTCCTAAACTAGTGTCTGGTTAAATAAAGACTAGGTCAGCCATGTGGATGCGTCTGTTGAACAGCTGAAGAGTGCTACAGCCTACGGAGAGACGGAACGTGTAATGTGTGCATATGAAAGGGGGAGCGAGGAGGAGGAGGGGGGAGAGAGCGTGTGTGGAAAAAGGAAGCAGAGTCTGTGAACGAACGGCGAACTCACTGATATCCTGGATATCAGGACCCGGAGCACTCAATACAAAACAAGCTACTTTTTTTTTGTTCATACGCAAGATATCAAGGAGCTACACCACSGSGAGAGAAAAAAAARGGGGGAAACGGAGGCAACCGTGTGTTTTCGGGAAAGGCTGCCTCGGCGATTATTACGTGATTACATGAGCAAAAGTGAGACCAGGCAGGGCCGTCTTTTGTTGAGGCAAGTGGTCGTTTGCCTGTGTAGCAGGCAGCTAAAGGATAYAGTGTCTGACTGATTATTGTTTCAAGCCTCTGGTTTCTTGGATTTGGCCCAGGACACCGGGGTTTATTCGACGGGGTCATCCTTCGTGAGGATTGAAGTAGTTTGTAGCGGTTACTTTGGAACTGTACAGTCATCAGACTGGCGGGTGAGTAGTTGAATACAACACACAAGAAAAAAAGAAACGTGGAGGGGGTTGAAGAAGGAGGGGGATAAAGAAATTGAATGTTGGCGAGCGTTGGGACGAGTTTAGGAGATTTTAAAAACACCAGTTACATTTATTTGGTCGTTGTTTTACTGCAGGTGTTGGTTGCCATTTACGATAATACACTTATAGTATTTGGAAGGGGAAGCGTGTGTGACCTAGAGGCAAATGTTTCTGTATGTTGTAACGAGCCTGGAAGTTGGCTGTCCCACTGAACACCCTGGAGAGAACAGACATACTCAGAAACCTACAGGACTGTTTTTTTTAACGGCTTTTAAACTGTTTCACATTATTAGTAAAAAAAAAAAAATGGCTACGATTATTATTAATAAGTTTTGACTTCGTCCAACTGATGTGTAGGCAACTTTTGAAGTTTAAAGTTTTTCAACCAACTACTAATCATAAGTATTGACGTTTTCACAATGATCCAGTTTGTATACACACACTGTGTGTGTGTGTGTGTGTGTGTGTGTGTGTGTGTGTGAGATGTGTGAAGAACAAATGAAACTACTACTGTAATAAGAAAAGGACCTACCATTCTTTGGGGAGTAGGGGGAATCCTCTAACAGGCCCATCTGATGATGTAAACGTTTAATCCAACATGTGTTGTTTACAGTTCATTGGAAGCTGGGTAGAGGTAGTAGGTTCATTGGAAGCTGGGTAGAGGTAGTAGGTTCATTGTATTAACTGCTTTACCAGTTACATACTAAGATAGGTAGTGATTTAGTTTCCCATACGGGGAAATTTAGTTTGCGGCTTTGTGTACATTTAAAAACATATCATCAAGCATACAAAGACAAGACGATACATATGAGAACATGAACGTGTGATTCGGGGGCTTCCCTAGACCAATAAGAGGCCAGCTTTACTCCATATAGTCCAAGGACCTGACAGAGTTCTGTTTACAGGTGAATTGGCTCTGGGAGGCAAAACAGCCAAATACTCCCACTAAACGTGAATCGATTCTCAATTGCGATACTGTTTTTGAAACAACAGAAATCCCTCTACTTTTAATATCACGTCAAAATAATTTCACCTATCCAAAATACCACTTACCACTGTTATAACTGCTTTTAACACAGTTGTAGCCAACAGTATTTTTCAGTGATAACAGGTTTGTATTTCCGCGTCTCTTTTTCCATTTTACACACAGGTGTTTGGAGACACAGATGGTTAATTAACACAGGTAGTCCATTCTGTCCTCCGTTTAAACACAGGTGTTCGGAGACACAGATGGCTAATTAACACAGGTAGTCCACTCTGTCCTCCATCTGTTTTCTGTAAACAAGCGCTGTAACATGGAAATACTGCCGTGTGGGAAGCCTGACCCTATAACTGTGTTTTTATTGAAAGATAAGATCCTTATTCTTCCCTAAACCGAAACGCAAGTGAGCGTCTTAACAAAACTCCCCCCGTACAGAAGACGCCTTCGTCCARTTATTCTTGTGTAATGGAATGGAGAGTCATGATCGAGGGTTCGGGCGATTCATAATGGTTCAACTGGTGAAGATGGACCAGTACATTAGACTCCCTCACAGCAGCCCTCCAGACTGACCTGTGTGGCCCCTCAGCACATGCAGCTCTGTCTCCCTCCAGACTGTGACCTGTGTGGCTCCCCAGCACAATGCAAGGTCTGGTCGATATTGTGCAGTGGTCGGGATGGTCCCGACAGCAGACATGACTGAAGGCATGCGTGGGTAAGGCTGCGTGTTACCTCGCCTCGACACAGGTACTACTCGAGCACAACCACGTAGTGGCCCCCAGGGCACAGGGTGGTGGCTGCAGTGGAATCTCTGTCTTCCAGCTTGCCCGACGGACCGTGGTGGGCCCCCCAGACTCCCAGCTCTGTCTCTCCCAGCTGGGGACCCGGTGTGCCCCCCCAGCCCCTGCAGATCTCTCCTCACGAACTGGTGATGTGGTGGGTCCCCGAGCAATGCAGGTCTCTCCTCCCCAGACTGACCCGTGTGGCCCGCACATGCACGCTTGGTCTCCCCTCAGACTGTAACCTGTGTGGTCCCCCCAGCACATGCAGTCTGTCTCCTCCAGACTGACCGTGTGGCCCCCAGCAATGTACGCTATCTCCTTGCTGTAATGCAGAGATAGAAATGTGGGGGTGGGGCCTTGCCTGGGATTTGAATCAGAGTATTAGGTCAGGCCTAGACAACAGTATTTGTCTTGTTATCTGGGGTGTAATCATTAGTCCAAACCTTAGCAAACCAGTGCAAACTGAAAAAGTTTTGCTACTGTTTTTTATTGGACAGATTCACGTAAGTCCCCTCCCTGTTTTTGCTTCCTAGTGAACACACCACGGATGTCGGTCATATAATGTAGGGTAAATTATTGAACATAGGATTTGAACATAGGCCTACGTCAATGGATATGAACCAGACAACGGCAGTATTTCTCTCGTCCTGTAGTAGACGGCAGTCATCTTATCTGATGGTTATGTATAGGCCAGGCMTACTAGGAAGAGGAAGTGGTTGTTTACGTAAAGCACTGGAATTGGTCATACTGTCTGTACACATACATGTGAATAGAGTGAAGTCAGTAGGTCGAACCTCCAGGCTATTTGGATATACTGAATGACTAGGTCTCTAGTAGTATAAAAGATTGCTTTTAGATCAGTTATTAATCAAATCAAGCAACGGAAGTATCTATGTCCGCCATTTTGTCTAGAAATCACTGTCTCATAAGTCATTTGTTTAAATGTTGTTTAAAAAAAAATTCAGTAAAAAAAAACTTGTGTCCATATGAACTCTGATGTTAATGAGGTAGTCTAGTAGATGGTCTTGGCAGTGTCTCCATATGAACTCTGTAATGTTAATGATTTCATAGTTAATCTAGTAGATGGTCTTGGCAGTGTGTCTCCAGGCACACAGTGTTTCCTGTGGTACAGCAAGTCACATTGTCTGTCTGTGTCCCCTTGTTAGCCTGCTAACTGAGCAGTGACCTCTAGCAGCCTCAGTCTAGCTGAATGATTCTGATGTGATTCATCCACTGGAGAGTGGAGGAGGAGAGCACTGAGTTCTGCCCTAATGGGACCCTATTCCCTTTATAGTGCACTACTTTTGACCAGGGCCTATAGGGCTCTGGTCAAAAGTAGTGCACTATATTGGGCCCTTAAACTCAACTCTTGACCTCCAAAGCAAGTTCCACTGCATTTTTCCCCCTCTCTGCATTGTTCCCACACCTGAATCAGGGACTGATTTGACCTGATTTGACCAGGGACTGATTTGACCTGCGACACCAGGTGGGTGCAATATAATGATCAGGTAGAACAGAAAAGCAGCAGACTCCGGACCTGATAGAGGGAACAGGGGGCCTATTTGGGGAACACCCACTGCTTGGCTAACTAACGCCTAGCACAAGGAATATAGTYTCTAGCGATAATGGGATATAGGGAGTCAAGTACACTTCCTCTATTGTATTTGGTACACATGACAAAGTATTTTATTTGTAGCTTTTTTGGTGGCAGCTGTGGTGGCATCTATCAAGTGTAAAATGTGTCTGTTGATCTTTGTTTAACTATCTTGAGTTCAAAGGTATGTAGATGACTGATAGAAGTTACCCACAGTCCCTAGTCCCCCCCGAATAAATCTATATCGAATTCCAAGGTGCTTGGTAGAGTATTATGCTAGGCAAGTATATAAGCCTTTCAAGCAACCATAACACCCTCACTAATTATTTATTATTTTTATCAAATATTAGTTTTGCTAATGTATTAAAAATAAATACAGATACCTTATTTACATAAGTATTCATTACCCTTTGCTATGAGACTGGAATTAAGCTCAGGTGCATCCTGTTTCCATTGATCATCAAAATACCATCTCTGCAGCACTCCACATCAGGCCTTTATGGTAGAGTGGCCAGACGGAAGCCACTCCTCAGTTAAGGCACATGACAGCCTGCTAGGAGTTTACCAAAAGGCACTAAAGGACTCTATGACCATGAGAAACAAGATTCTCTGTCTGATGAAACACAAGATTGAACTATTCGGCCTGAATGCCAAGCATCACGCTGGAGAAACCTGCACCATCCCTACGGTGAAAGCATGGTGGTGGCAGCATCATGCTGTGGGATGTTTTTCATTGGCAGGGACTGGGAGACTAGTCAGGATCGAGGGAAAGATGAACGGTGCAAAGTGCAGAGAGATCCAAGATGAAACCTGCTCAGGCCTCTTACTGGGGCGAAGGTTCACCTTCAAACAGGACAACGACCCTAAGCACAGCCAAGACAACACAGGATTGGCTTCGGGACAAGTCTCTATGTCCTTGAGTGGCCCAGCCAGAGCCCGCACTTGAACCAATCGAACATGCTCTTGGAGAGACCTGAAAATAGCTGTGCAGTGACGCTTCCCATCCACCTACAGAGTTGAAAGGATCTGCAGAGAAGAATGGGAAAACTCCCCAAATACCAGGTGTGCCAAGCTTGTACCCAAGAAGACTCGAGGCTTAATCGTTGCCTAATGTCCTAAAGAGCAAAGTACTGAGTAAAGAGTCTGAATACTTATGTAAATGTGATATTTTCTACTTTTACATTTTAATAATTGTGCAAAGAAAACAACAACCTGTTTTTACTTTGTATGTATGAGTATGTGATGTCAATATGGTTTGTGATGTCATTATGGGTATGTGATGTCATATGGGTATTGTGATGTCATTGGTATTGTGATGTCATTATGGGGTATTGTGATGTCAATATGGGGTATTGTGATGTATTATGGGTATTGGTGTAGATTGAATGAGAGGAAAACTATTTAATCTATTTTAGAATAAGGCTGTAAAGTAACAATGTGAATAGTTAAGGGGTCTGAACACTTTCCGAACCCACTGTAGGAGTATTTATATTTCAAGTTTAGCCAACGTGGATCTATTTGCTAGCATACATGGTTGACAGTTGAATTGTTATGAAAACTTCTGTCTGTCTCCAACTGAACAGCATGCTACCCTAGCTTGTTTTTCTTCTGTCTGTCTCCAACTGAACAGCATGCTCAGCCTAGCTTGTTTTTCTTCTGTCTGTCTCCCACTGAACAGCATGCTCACCTAGCTTGTTTTTCTTCCTGTCTGTCTCCAATGAACAGCATGCTCAGCCTAGCTTGTTTTTCTCTGTCTGTCTCAACTGAAACAGCATGCTCAGCCTAGCTTGTTTTTCTTCTGTCTGTCTCCAACTGAACAGCATGCTGCAGCCTAGCTCGTTTTTCTTCTGTCTGTCTCCAACTGAACAGCATGCTCAGCTAGCTCGTTTTTCTTCTGTTGTCTCACTGAACAGCATGCTCAGCCTGCTTGTTTTTTCTTCTGTCTGTCTCCAACTGAACAGCAATGCTCAGCCTAGCTTGTTTTTCTTCTGTCTGTCTCAACTGAACAGCATGCTCAGCCTAGCTCGTTTTTTCTTCTGTCTGTCTCCAACTGAACAGCATGCTCAGCTAGCTTGTTTTTCTTCTGTCTGTCTCCAACTGAACAGCATGCTCAGCCTAGCTCGTTTTTCTTCTGTCTGTCTCCAACTGAACAGCATGCTCAGCCTAGCTTTGTTTTCTTCTGTCTGTCTCAACTGAACAGCATGCTCAGCCTAGTTGTTTCTCTGTCTGTCTCCCAACTGAACAGCATGCTCAGCCTAGCTGTTTTTCTTCTGTCTGTCTCCAACTGAACAGCATGCTCAGCCTAGCTTGTTTTTCTTCTGTCTGTCTCAACTGAACAGCATGCTCAGCCTAGCTTGTTTTTCTTCTGTCTGTCTCAACTGAACAGCATGCTCAGCCTAGCTTGTTTTTTCTTCTGTCTGTCTCCACTGAACAGCATGCTCAGCCTAGCTTGTTTTTCTTCTGTCTGTCCTCCAACTGAACAGCATGCTCAGCCTAGCTCGTTTTTTCCTTCTGTCTGTCTCCAACTGAACAGCATGCTCAGCCTAGCTTGTTTTTTCTTCTGCTGCTCCACTGAACAGCATGCTCAGCCTAGCTTGTTTTTCCTTCTGTCTGTCTCCAACTGAACAGCAATGCTCAGCCTAGCTTGTTTTTCTTCTGTCTGTTTCCAACTGAACAGCATGCTCAGCCTAGCTTGTTTTTCTTCTGTCTGTCTCCAACTGAACAGCATGCTCAGCGCTAGCTTGTTTTTCTTCTGTCTGTCTCCAACTGAACAGCATGCTCAGCCTAGCTTGTTTTTCTTCTGTCTGTCTCCAACTGAACAGGCATGCTCAGCCTAGCTTGTTTTTCTTCTGTCTGTCTCCAACTGAACAGCATGCTCAGCCTAGCTTGTTTTTCTTCTGTCTGTCTCCAACTGAAACAGCATGCTCAGCCTAGCTTGTTTTTCTTTTCTGTCTGTCTCCAACTGAACAGCATGCTCAGCCTAGCTCGTTTTTCTTCTGTCTGTCTCCAACTGAACAGCATGCTCAGCCTAGCTTGTTTTTCTTCTGTCTGTCTCCAACTGAACAGCATGCTCAGCCTAGCTCTTTTTCTTCTGTCTGTCTCCAACTGAACAGCATGCTCAGCCTAGCTTTGTTTTTCTCTGTCTGTCTCCAACTGAACAGCATGCTCAGCCTAGCTTGTTTTTCTTCTGTCTGTCTCCAACTGAACAGCATGCTCAGCCTAGCTCGTTTTTCTTCTGTCTGTCTCCAACTGAACAGCATGCTCAGCCTAGCTTGTTTTTCTTCTGTTGTCTCCAACTGAACAGCATGCTCAGCCTAGCTTGTTTTTCTTCTGTCTGTCTCCAACTGAACAGCATGCTCAGCCTAGCTTGTTTTTCTTCTGTCTGTCTCCAACTGAACAAGCATGCTCAGCCTAGCTTGTTTTTCTTCTGTCTGTCTCCAACTGAACAGCATGCTCAGCCTAGCTTGTTTTTCTTCTGTCTGTCTCCAACTGAACAGCATGCTCAGCCTAGCTTGTTTTCAGAATGATAGCAAGTTGACCATTC
>NC_036846.1:22954355-22965430 GCF_002910315.2 Salvelinus sp. IW2-2015
CCCGCCCTTTACTGGAGCACTACACTCCCTTGTGTACTAGCTCCTCCATTAAGTGATGGACCATTTCCTCTCTAATTCAATTGAGTGTAGTGAAACTAACCGGATGAGGCTGACCTCTGGGACACAATGGAGGGTTCAAAGTAGGGCGATATGCCTAAAAAAAATCCCATCTAAATTTTTTTCTTCTAAACTTATAGGCGATTTACAAGATCTAATTAAAAAAAAAAAACTCTAAATAAGCTTTGTACAATTTAAAGGTCATATACATATTGCTTTTCTAACAGTCAGGAATAATCTAACGAATTCAGGCTTGTAAAATTATACCTAGGCAGTATATAAGCCTTCAACAACCATAACACCCACTAATTATTTAATTATTTTTATCAAAAATAGTTTTGCTAATGTATTAAAAATAAATAACAGATACCTTATTTACATAAGTATTAATACCCTTTGCTATGAGACTGGAAATTAAGCTCAGGTGCATCCTGTTTCCCATTGATCATCAAAATACCATCTCTGCAGCACTCCACCAATCAGGCCTTATGGTAGAGTGGCCAGACGGAAGCCACTCCTCAGTTAAAGGCACACATGACAGCCTGCTAGGAGTTTACCAAAAGGCACCTAAAGGACTCTATGACCATGAGAAACAAGATTCTCTGTCTGATGAAACCAAGATTGAACTATTCGGCCTGAATGCCAAGCATCACGCTGGAGAAACCTGGCACCATCCCACGGTGAAGCATGGTGGTGGCAGCATCATGCTGTGGGATGTTTTTCATTGGCAGGGATGGGAGACTAGTCAGGATCGAGGGAAAGAGAACGGTGCAAAGTGCAGAGAGATCCTAGATGAAAACCTGCTCAGGACCTCTTACTGGGGCGAAGGTTCACCTCCAACAGGACAACGACAACACAGACAGCCAAGACAACACAGGATTGGCTTCGGGACAAGTCTCTATGTCCTTGAGTGGCCCAGCCAGAGCCCGCACTTGAACCCAATGAACATGCTCTGGAGAGACCTGAAAATAGCTGTGCAGTGACGCTTCCCATCACACACAGACAGAGCTTGAAGGGATCTGCAGAGAAGAATGGGAGAAACTCCCCAAATACAGGTGTGCCAAGCTTGTACACCAAGAAGACTCGAGGCTGTAATCGTTGCCTAATGTCCTAAAGCAAAGTACTGAGTAAAGAGTCTGAATACTTATGTAAATGTGATATTTCTACTTTTACCATTTTAATAATGTGCAAAAAAAACAACCTGTTTTTACTTTGTAATTATGAAGGTATTGGTGATGTCTATTATGGGGTATTGTGATGTCATTATGGGTGTATTGTGTGTAAGATTAATGATGTGAGGGAAAAACTATTTATCTATTTTAGATAAGGCTGTAAAGTAACAATGTGGAATAATTAAGGGGTCTGAACACTTTCCGAACCCACTGTAGGAGTCTTTATATTTCAAGTTTAGCCAACGTGGATCTATTTGCCTAGCATACATGGTTGAACAGTTGAATTGTTATGAACACTTCTGTCTGTCTCCAACTGAACAGCATGCTCACGCCTAGCTTGTTTTTCAGAATGATAGCAAGTTGACATTCCTTTTATATAGTTGTGTTTTGGCTGATTGCACATTTATAAAACAGACTTAGACAGCTGGTATAACAGTCTTTGGCTAAAATGCTGCTATCGGTACGTGGTAGCACAATGCCACACACATTTTCCAGAATAATTTAATTGATACTCCTTTTTAGTTGCGTCTGCTCTGCGAGCAATTAATATTTTTCTAACGATACACTTTTTAACTTTCTTCTCAATTATGGTGTTCATATTGTTGAACAACCTCAAATGCAAATAGCTAGTTGAACCTCTTGTCAGAGGAATAAGTGATCTTTGTTGTGTGAGTGGCAGGGGATGGGCCTGGTGTGTGTGTTGTTAGCAGAGAGGAAGAGACTAAGTGAAGGTTTCACTCTCCCGCAAAACTTTTATATAGTTGTGTTTTTGGCTGATTGCACATTTATAAAACAGACTTAGACAGCTGGTATAACAGTCTTTGGCTAAAATGCTGCTATCGGGTACGTGGTAGCACAATGCCACACACATTTTCCAGAATCAATGTTAATTGATACTCCCTTTTTAGGTGCGTCTGCTCTGCGAGCAATTATATTTTTCTAACGATACACTTTTTAACTTCTTCTCAATTATGGTGTTCATATTGTTGAACCAGACCTCAAATGCAAATAGCTAGTTGAAACCTCTTGTCAGAGGAATAAGTGATCTTTGTTGTGTGAGTGGCAGGGGGATGGGCCTGGTGTGTGTGTACGCAGAGAGGAAGAGACTAAGTGAAAGGTTTCACTCTCGCCAAAATATGTCCAAAATAAGCCCAATGTGTCATCTGCTTTCCCGCCTTTGGGACAAGGGCTATATACAGATCTCTGGTGTAAATGGGAAGGTGCACACAGCACAGAAGGAGCAAAGGAGACGAGACTAAGAACACATGAGAACCAGCGGACATAAACACTCATAAAAAAAATAAACGTGATTCTTGATAAAACAGGCATTTGAAATATCGAGCAAAAACATACATTCAAATGAATTCTGTATATTGTCCAGCCCTAGATCAAAATGTGTTCTTCTCAGAAACCGAAGTGGTTTTAACACACATTTTAGAGTTGYCATAGTCAGCTCTATGCTATCCTATGTGTGTGTTAAACACTGTGGTAATTGTCTTATGTTCGTTGGATTGAAACTTACATATATATATATATTCTTTATTTAAACTATGCTGACTTGTCTATTCACATAGCAACACCTACAGCTTAGTAAGCACATTCTCCGTAACAACACCTCTTACCATAAACAGAGTTCATAGACCTAGTCGTCTAGACATTCACGCACGCGCACGCACATTCAGACACACAGAGAGAGAAGAGAGAGAGATTCCTCATAAAGTGGGTAGTTATAACGGCTTGGTTCACTAACTGCATGAAAGATGGCCGTTAGAAGAACATTTAACCCGTAAGAGTCTAAGCAGAAGGGGTTCTTCTAAGCTATATGGAGTTGTTTTAAGAAGGTCATACCAAGGATATTTTTGCTATTTGGTTTAGATTTTTAAGACCCCTTGAAGTATCAAACATTTGGTAAAATTATATGTATTTCATGTATAAAAAACTAAACAAAGTGGGGGCCATACTGCTATTAGCCAAACAAACGCATTGATAACAGATTCACTACATGGAACAGTCTAACCCCCCCCCCCCCCCCCCCCAAAAGCTAATCTGAAGGAAGTTTGTTCTGAAGTGTCTGTCCTAATATTGAGATTTAAGATCAGAAAAAGAAATACAAATTCTACATGTATTTTCACCCTTTTTCTCACTAGACAGTCTCCATATATACTTTCGTAAATATTTTCAGCTGGTACCGTGGGACCTTGAGACGAGTCTTGTGAGGCTGTGGGTGTACTAGAGCAAAACAACTGACATTAGTGTTTTGTAAGCGTCTCCTTTCCACGGAGGGGTTCATTAATGCGTGTAGCCCAAACGGTTTGGAAACTACAGACAGAAGTTGGCAGATGTGACCTGGACTTCAAACAAGTCCGAAGATGCGGTGTGGGGGGGGGGTTGTAGAGCAAAACGGAAAACTTGTATATGCTACAGACGATTTTGTGAGGAGACGATTTTCAGGATGTCTCTCATGGTCTGAAACACGTTCTAAGCTATGTCACTTTCACCCAGACGCAGATGTGGGCGGATTGAGACCCATTTAATGCAGATATCTCTAGTTTTATACAAAGATTTTTACAGGAGTTTGAATGACTAATTATGCTAATTAGATTTCCAGTGGGCGGGAGCATCGCCTGAAGGGGTTTAATCTGTTTGTAACTCGCTTTCTTTTTAACAAGACCCTTTTAGAGCTAAAGTAAGGGATCCTTAACTGACCTACCAGCCATTCCCTTCTCTTTTGTTTTCTAAATGTGGATAATGGTTGTTCACTTGTTCCTTCTCACAGTAGAATGTTCTGTCACCAACCAGAAGAGAGAATGTCTTTTTTGTGTCTGTCTGTTGGTTTTTGAACAGCGTGATTGTAACACTTTATTACTTCTCTCTTGCTTTTTATTTTTTTTTTCCAATTCATTGAGTCACTGGGTCGTCTCAGTAAGAGGGCTTTTCCCGTCTCTGTCAGGCGTTTGGATGGCTTACATTTCTGCCCTGATGTTCATAATGTGCATCCCAAATGGAACCTATTGGCTCTGGTCTAAAGTAGTGCACTATATAGGGCTCTGGTATAAGTAGTGCACTATATAGGAATAGGTCTGGTCTAAAGTAGTGCACTATATGGGAATAGGGCTCTGGTTCTAAAGTAGTGCACTATAATAGGGTAGGCTCTGGTCTAAAGTAGTGCACTATATAGGAATAGGGCTCTGGTCTAAGTAGTGCACTATATAGGGTGGTAATAGTGGCTCTGGGTCTGAAAGTAGTGCACTATATGGCTCTGTCTAAGTCATTAAGTGTCAGTAGGCACTATATAGGGCTCTGGTCTAAAGTAGTGCACTATATAGGGCTCTGTTAAAGTATGATGCACTATATAGGGCTCTGATAAGTAGTGCACTATATAGGGAATAGGCTCTGGTCTAAAGTAGTGCACTATATAGGAATACGGTCATCTGGGTGGTCTGCTACTTCTTTAGAGGTGGACTGTAAGTATGGCCAATAATATTTATTTAAAAAATATATTTGTTTTTGATACTAAGGGTCCTAAATCAAAACCAAATGATCCATAGTATGCAATATCTTAAAACGATTCCATTTTAAAACAAAGGTATCATTATTTAGAACAGGGTGGGCAACTGTAGGCCCGCAGACCCATTTTTATTTCTCTCTTCGTGTTGAGAGTTACAGTAACCGAACACACAAGGTGGAGTTTCAAAATTTGGTTGTGCATCAGCAATTACTTAACGTAACTATTTTAAATGTCGACTTCAATTGTGACAATGTTTCTTACAGAAATATGTCCATTACACTGTTATTGTATAACAAAATGTATTGGCGATTCATTTAACCGCAAATAGCATGCGCTGATGCCTGTAAACGTTTTATGCAGGCAAATTATTGCCGACTGTTTTAGTCACACTCTCTAATTTGGCAAGTAACATTAACTACTTATCTCATCATAAAGGAAGCACATGGCTGATAATAATTATGCGCCACTGCAGATTGCATATTTCGGAAATTATTCAATTGCAGACTAGCTAACATAATATGCCAGTAAAGTGCTCACTTTGCACAGTCCAGTGTTGGTACATAAGTAGATGATTGCTAACTACTAAGCTATACTTTGTTGTGCTAGCAGCTAGCTAACTACCTTGTTGTGCTAGACAGCTAGTACTACTTGTTGTGCTAGAACATAAGCTAACTAATTGTTGTGCATGACAGCTAAGCTAACTACTTGTTGTGCTAGACAGCTAAGCTAACTACTTGTTGTGCTATGAAGCTAAGCTAACTACCTTGTTGTGCTAGACAGCTTAGCTAACTATTTGTTGTGCTAGACAGCTAAGCTAACTACCTTGTTTTGTGCTAGACAGTTAACGTTTAAGGAAGTGAGAATGTGATGACAGTGCTGATTGCTTTTGGTGAAGTGTATTTTTGATATTTTATTCATACAAGTACGCTGACTGTGGGAGCAACTCAACGTCAAACAACATTGCTATCTCTCAGTTTATACATCATAAATTAACGCTGCTAAATGAGTATAGGGGAAACAGGAATGTCACAGAGCTTTAACGTCCCTGCTGTTTCACGTCCTAAACCATTACGGTGACAGCTCCTCTGACACCATTTTACACCACGTTACTAGAGAGAGAGAAAAATAATGATAGCCTCTCAATCATGTCTAGAAGTACTATATATCATGCTATGAAATGTACCCCCTCTATGAATACCCCCCTCCCTCTATGAAATGTAACCCCCCCCTCCCTCTATGAAATGTAATCCTCCCTTTAGGAAATGTAGCCCCCCCCTCCTTTAGGAATGTAACCCCTCCCTTTAGGAATGTAACTCCCCCTTTATAAATGTAACCTCCCCTCTAAGAATGTACCCCCCCTCCTCTAGGAAATGTAACCCCCCTCCCTCTAGGAAATGTAACCCCCCCCTTTATGAAATGTAACCCCCCCCCCTTTATGAATGTACCCCTCCTTTTGGAAATGTAATCTCCTTCTATGAAAATGTAACCCCCTCCTCTATGAAATGTAACCCCCCCTCATTCTATGAAATGTAACCCCCTCCCTTTAGGAAATGTAACCCTTCCCCTCCCCTCTCTGAAATGTAACCCTCCCCCTCCCTCCTCTATGATATGTAACCCTCCCCTCCCTCTTGAAATGTAACCCCTCCCTCTATGATATGTAACCACCCCTCCCCTCCTCTATGATATGTAACCCCCCCTCTCTGAAATGTAACCCCCCCTCTGAAATGTAAACCCCCTCCCTCTATGAAATGTAACCCCCCCCTCTGAAATGTAAACCCCTCTAAATGTAATCCTCCCTCCCTCTATGAAATGTATCCCCTCCTCCTTTTTGAAATGTAACCTCTCCCTCTTTATGAATGTAACCTCCCTTTTAGGAAATGTAACCCCCTCCCTCTATGAAATGTAACCCCCCTCCCTCTATGATATGTAACCCCCCCCTCCCCTCCTCTGAAATGTAACCCCCCTTCTGAATGTACCCTCCCTTAGGAAATGTAACCCCCCCCCCTCTGAAATGTACCCCCTTGAAATGTAACCCCCCCCTTGAATGTACCCCCCTCCTCTATGAATGTAATCCCCCCTCCCCTTTTTGAAATGTAACTCCCCTCCCTTTTGAAATGTAACCCCCTCCCGTTTGGAATGTACCCCCCTCCCCTCTATGAAATGTAACCCCCCCCTCTATGAAATGTAACCTCCCCCTCCTCTATGAAATGTAACCTCCCTCCTCTATGAAATGTAAACCCCTCCCCTATGAAGTTAACCCCCCTATGAAAGGTTCCCCCTATAAAGGTTAACCCCCCTATGAAAGGTTAACCCCCCTATGAAAGGTAACCCCCATTGAAAGGTAACCCCCCTATGAAGGTAACCCCATATGAAAGGTAACCCCCCATATGAAGGTAACCCCATATGAAAGGTAACCCATATGAAAGGTAACCCCCATATGAAAGGTAACCCCCATATGAAGGTACCCCATATGAAAGGTAACCCCCAATATGAAGTAACCCCCCTATGAAAGTACATATGAAAGGTAACCCCCTATGAAGGTAACCCCATATGAAAGGTAACCCCCCATATGAAGGTAACCCCCATATGAAAGGTAACCCCATATGAAGGTTAACCCCCATATGAAAGGTAACCCCATATATGAAAGGAACCCCCCCTATGAAAGGTAACCCCCCTATGAAAGGTTAACCCCCATATGAAAGGTAACCCATATGAAAGGTAACCCCTACTGAAAGGTAACCCCTATGAAAGGTAACCCTATGAAAGGTAACCCCCATATGAAAGGTAACCCTCCCATGAAATGTGCTAGAAAATAAAACTGAGTCTCTTTGTCTTTTTAATTAAGGTTTGTATTTTCCTATAGAGACAGTCTGGTATTAACTGCTTTACTGCTGCTAGCCTGCACAGTCAACCACACCAAATACAGACTGTCATTTGTTGTTACACAGCTCAAATTATATTGTTAGTGATGCAGGAGTTAACTGTGTGTGTTGTGTGCTCGCTGGATTCATGTGTATTTTGCGTCTCTTGAGTGTTTGCTAGAGGAACGAGCAAGTAGTTTGTGTGTTGTAGCTTAGGCTGTACATAAGCAAATTGTTTTTGTTACATTGTTGTACACTACACAAGCATTGCACATAAGGTGTACACAGTTTATGTACAATACATCATCAGGAGTAGATACAAACAACAAAAGGACGGCTTCTAAACTACTAGCAGGGATGCAAACAGGGCTAGTGTACCACCACTGCTACACGCTGTGCTTTCATTTCCTATCTATAGCATTTAATGTGTATAAATGTATCACAGCTTTATTTATGATAGAATCTACTGTTAAGACTGAATTATACATTACCTCATATATAATGACAACCCATATTCCTTATGATTAGTGTTGCCGGCCCAGGCAGAGGGGAATATTTATGCCAACCATATTCCTTAATGATTAGTTGCCGGCCCAGGCAGAGGGGAATATTTAATGAACCAACCATATTCCTTAATGATTAGTTGCGGGCCCAGGCAGAGGGAATATTTAATGAATCAACCCATATTCTTAATGATTAGTTGGCGGGCCAGGAGAGTGGGAATATTTAATGAATAACCCATGTTCTTAATGATTAGTTGCCGGGCCCAGGCAGAGTGGGAATATTTAATGAATCAACCCATATTCTTAATGATTAGTTGCCGGCCCAGGCAGAGTGGGAATATTTAATGAATCAACCCATATTCCTTAATGATTAGTTGCCGGGCCAGGCAGAGTGGGAATATTTAATGATACATTTACTTAATGATCTAGTTAATTGATCTCCGCTTCTGTTTAACCAATTGTGTTTTAAAGCTTAATTTGTCCCACTTAGCAGTTAGGGTTATTCTTTAGTTGAAGAATAATTATCACTGTTTTGTGTTTGTTTTTAAATGTGCCATCTTAAGGACTGTGTAGCCTAGTCAACCTTGTGGATTCAATTAAATTCGACCTTTCCATTTGAGAATGCTGAGCTCAGTATGAGCAGTGTAGGTTTTTTTAATACAGCCAGTTTTCAGTATTCTCTCTTACTAGGTTTTGTGTGTTTCCTGTCTCGTGCCCCTCTTGTCCATGTGTACGCTGAGCAGTCTTATCCATATAGACGTCAAGAGTTCAATTAGAAGTTATAGCCTTTTCTTTTGTCTGGACCCACAATGACCACGCATCCACACACACCGTGGGCCCTGGTCAAAAGTAATGACCTTTTATTACTGTAGCAGTGAGTATAGCTGAGTGGGTGTTGTATAGAAACTACACTGTCTCAGTAGAACTAAACAAACGTTTGTTTCTACAGTCTCTGTAGTACTACTGTAGTACTACTGTAGTACTACTGTAGTACTCTGTAGTACTACTGTCTTAAAGCAGTGGTCACCAACCTTTTTTAAAGCAAGTTATGATCTACTGCTCAGAATTATTTTTAAACATGACTGTAACATTTAACCTAATAAAAAAAACATTCTGTAAGAATAAGGTTTGCAGTARGTCTAATACATTATCACAGCATATTGACTCGGCTTGGCCTGTCGGTGTTCTTCTCAGAGCCATATTAAATACATTATCACAGCATATTGACTATGCTTGGCCTGTCGGTGTTCTCCTCAGACCCATATTAAATACATTATCACATCATATTGCCTATGCTTGGCCTGTCAGTGTTCTCCTCAGACCCATATTAAATACATTATCACAGCATATTGACTATGCTTGGCCTGTACATGCCTTCAGGACTAGGCTAACACGGTATGGAACCCAATGCTGCCTAGACATGCCCAGGGCTAGGCTACACGGTATGGACCCAATGCTGCCCTAGACATGCCCTAGGGCTAGGCTACACGGAATGGACCCAATGCTGCACTAGACATGGGCTAGGGCTAGGCTACACGGAATGGACCCAATGCTGCACTAGACATCCCCAGGGCTAGGCTACACGGTATGGACCCAATGCTGCCCTAAGACATGCCTAGGGCTAGGCTAACGGAATGGACCCAATGCTGCACTAGACCATGGCTAGGGCTAGGCTACACGGAATGGACCAATGCTGCACTAGACATGCCCAGGGCTAGGCTACACGGTATGGACCCAATGCTGCCCTAGACATGCCCAGGAGTAGGCTAACGGTATAGACCCAATGCTGCCCTAGACATGCCCTAGGGCTAGGCTACACGGTATGGACACAATGCTGCCCTAGACATGCCTAGGGCTAGGCTACACGGTATGGACCCAATGCTGCCCTAGACATGCCCTAGGGCTAGGCTACACGGTATAGACCCAATGCTGCCTGAGACATGCCCTAGGGCTAGGCTACCAGTATAGACCCAATGCTGCCCTAGACATGCCCCAGGGCTAGGCTACACAGTATGGACCCAATGCTGCACTAGACATGCCAGGGCTAGGCTACACGGTATGGACCCAATGCTGCCCTAGACATGGGCTAGGCTACACAGTATGGACCCAATGCTGCCTAGACATGCTAGGGCTAGGCTACACGGTAATGACCCAATGCTGCCCTAGACATGCCCAGGGCTAGGCTACACGGTATGACCCAATGCTGCCCTAGACATGCGCCCCAGGGCTAGGCTACACGGTATGGACCCAATGCTGCCACTAGACATGCCCTAGGGCTAGGCTACACGGTATGGACCCACAATGCTGCCTAGACATGCCCCAGGGCTAGGCTACACGGTATGGACCCAATGCTGCCCTAGACATGCCCTAGGGCTAGGCTACACGGAATGGACCCAATGCTGCACTAGACATGGGCTAGGGCTAGGCTACACGGAATGGACCCAATGCTGCACTAGACATGCCCCAGGGCTAGGCTACACGGTATGGACCCAATGCTGCCCTAGACATGCCCTAAGGGCTAGGCCTACACGGAAATGGACCCAATGCTGCACTAGAAGCATGCTAGGGCTAGGCTACACGGAATGGACCCAATGCTGCACTAGACATCCCTAGGGCTAGGCTACACGGTATGGACCCAATGCTGCCCTAGACATGCCCAGGACTAGGCTACACGGTATAGACCCAATGCTGCCCTAACATGCCTCAGGGCTAGGCTACACGGTATGGACACAATGCTGCCCTAGACATGCCTAGGGCTAGGCTACACCGTTATGGACCCAATGCTGCCCTAGACATGCCCTAGGGCTAGGCTACACGGTATAGGACCCAATGCTGCCCTAGACATGCCCTACGGGCTAGGCTACACAGTATAGACCCAATGCTGCCCTAGATGCCTAGGGCTAGGCTACACGAGTATAGACCTATGCTGCCTAGACTGCCCTAGGGCTAGGCTACACAGTAATATAGACCCATT
>NC_036846.1:22972487-22983095 GCF_002910315.2 Salvelinus sp. IW2-2015
TAGTGTGCTTCCCTCCTCTAAGACTCATATTAAATATTTATCACATCATATTGACTATGCTTGGCCTGTCAGTGTTGCTCTCCTCAGACCCATATAAAATACATATCACATCATATTGACTCTGCTTGGCCTGTCGGTGTTCTTCTCAGACCATATTAAATACATTATCACATCATTATGACTCTGCTGGCTGTCAGTGTTCTCTCAAGACCCATATTAAATACATTATACAGCATATTGACTATGCTTGTACTGTCAGTGTTCTCCTCAGACCCATATTAAATACATTATCACAGCATATTGAATTTCGTGACCCAATGCTGCCCTAGACATGCCCTAGGGCTAGGCTACACAGTATAGACCCAATGCTGCCCTAGACATGCCCCAGGGCTAGGCTACACAGTATAGACCCAATGCTGCCCTAGACATGCCCCAGGGCTAGGCTACACAGTATAGACCCAATGCTGCCCTAGACATGTCCTAGGGCTAGGCTACACAGTATGGAGGGCCATGATCTCAAAAATCAAATAATGTTATTTGTCACATGCTTCGTAAACAACAGTTGTAGACTAACAGTGACATGCTTACCAACAATGCAGGGAAAGGATAAAAAAATAAATAATAATGATAATAATAACACATGGAATAAATACACAATGAGTAATGATTACTTGGCCATGTAGATGGGGTACTGAGTATGTGCAGGGGTACGAGGTAATTTAGGTATCACTAAGGATGGTTAACTATATAACAACTATTTAGCAGTCTTATGGCTTGGGGGTAGAAGCTGTTCAGGGTCCTGTTGGTTCCAGACTTGGTGCATCGGTACCGCCTGCCGTACGGTAGCAGAGAAGTCTATGACTTGGGTGGCTGGAGTCTTTGACAATTWTTAGGGCTTTCCTCTGACACCGCCTGCTATTGAAGTCCTGGATAGGAGGGAGCTCAGCCCTAGTAATGTAATGGGCTATATAGGCACTACTCTCTGAGACGCCTTGTGGTTGGATGTCAAGCAGTTGCTATACCAGGCGGTGATGCAACCAGTCAGAATGCTCTTGATGGTGCAGCTGTAGAACTTTTTGAGGATCGGAGGGCCTATGACACATATTTTTATCCTCCTGAGGGGGAAGAGGTGTTGTCGTGCCCTCTTCACGGCTGTGTTGGTTTGTGTGGCCCATCCTTAGTGAAATGGACACACAGAGACACTTGAAGCTCTCGACCTGCTCCACTACATTCCTGTGGATAAGGGTGTGCTCGGCCCTTCGTTTCCTCTAGTCCACCATCAGCTCTTATGTCTTGCTGGCGTTGAGGGAGAGGCTAAACTTAATTAGAGAGGCTAAACTAACTTAAAACTTAATGATGGCCGCTCAGTCGTAGGTGAACAGGGAGTAAAGGCAGGGACTAAGCATGCACCCTTGGGGCCCCCGTGTTGAGAGTCAGTGTTGCAGATGTGTTGCCTGTTCAGTCCCAAGGTCCCTAGCTTAGTGATGAGCTTGGAAGGCATTATGGTGTTGAAAGGTTGAGCTATAGTCAATGAACAGCATTCTCACGTAGGTGTTCCTTTTGTCCAGATGGCAAAGGGTAGTGTGGAGTGCAATAGAGATGGCGTCATCTGTGGATCTGTTGGGGCTGTACGCAAGTCGGAGTGGGTCCAGGGTGTCTGGGATTATGGTGTTGATGTGTGTCATGATCAGCCTTTTAAAGCATTTCATGGCAACAAGTGAGTGCTACTGGGGTGATAGTCATTTAGACAGGTTACCTTGGCGTTCTCGGGCACAGAGACTATTGTGGTCTGCTTGAAACATGTAGGTCTTACAGACTGGGTCAGGGAGAGTTTGAAAATGACAGTGAAAACAATTGCTAGCTGGTCAGCGCATGCTATGATTACGTGTCCTGGTAATCCGTCTGGCCCTGCTGCCTTGTGAATGTTAACCTGTTTAAAGGTCTTACTCATCGGCCACAGAGAGTGTGATACCACAGTCATCCGGAACAGCTGGTGCTCTCATGCATGGTTCAGTGTTGCTAGCCTCGAAGTGCGCATATGAGGTATTTAGCTTGTCTGGTCGGCTCACGTCACTGGAGAGCTCGCTGTTGGGTTTCCCTTTGTAATCCGTAATAGTTTGCAAGCCCTGCCACATCTGAAGAGCTTCAGAGCCGGTGCAGTAGGATTAGATTTTAGTCCTGTATTGACGCTTTGCCTTTTTGATGTTTCGTTGGAGGGCGTAGCTGGATTTCTTATAAGCGTCTGGATTAGTGTCCCGTTCCTTTGAACAGCGGCAGCTCTAGCCTTTAGCTCAGTGCAGATGTTGCCTGTAATCCATGCTTCTGGGTTGGGATATGTACGTACAGTCACTGTGGGAAACGACATCATCGACGCACTTATTAATGAAGCCGGTGACTGATTGGTAAACTCCTCAATGGCATCAGATGAGTCCGGAACATATTCCATTCTGTGCTAGCAACACTCTTCTGGCTTAGCGTCTGCTTCATAGGACCACTTCTGTATTAAAAGGACCAATTCCCCGTAAAAGTGCAAAAATAAATAGCTGTAATTTGTACGCTGTGGTCCCAAGTGTACAATGATCAAGGCATTCATTTACAGGCCGTCAGTGTTGTGTTTTTCTATCCATTAGGCTACAGCATGGAGAATCGCCTGCACGCATCACTACTGAAATCTACTCCCACATCACTTAGTAATACAAATGAAACACAATAAATCTTTCCTTTTTTACATGGATGTGCAAAGCATTCTTCATCACACGAGCTTCACAGTTGCGGTACTGAAGGCTACTTCAACTGGTCCTCCACAGTCACCGTAGTAACTAGTGGTGTAATTCCAAGAGAGACAGAACGAAAACACAAAAATGGCCGCAAGGTCCACCCATTACGGCATCATTGACTTGAATGGAGACGCTCATTCTACTCATTCTATTTCACTGGTAATTCCTGTTTGAGTTTTTTTTGCTTGTAAGTAGAAATCAGGAGGATAGAGTTACGGTCAGATTTGCCAAATGGAGGGCGAGGGAGAGCTTTGTATGCGTCTCTGTTGTGGCGTAAAGGTGATCTGGATTTTCTTCACCTTTAGTTGCACAGGTGACATGCTGGTAGAAATAAGGTCATATGTGTTTCTGTTTAACTGCATTATTCAGGGTAGGGAGAGAAGGGAGAAGGTGAGGGAGAGAAGGTGAGAAAGAACAAGAGAGAATAGAGGGAGAGAGAACAGAGAGAGGGAACAAGAGACAAGAGATTACTGCGCAATAGAGATCTGTAAACAGTAGGATTGTTGAGGGGTTGAAAACACCACCTACACACACACACACACACTTACTTGTCTGTCATCAGAGCATTTCCAAGCACGCACAGGTAGGCAGACAGACACATAACAATGGATTGGAGAGCGGCTCGGTCCCAAATGGCTCGCTGTTCCTTATATAGTGAATTACTGTTGACCAGAGCTCTCTTCCCTATATAGTGAATTACTGTTGACCAGAGCCCACTTCCTTATATAGTGAATTACTGTTGACCAGAGCCCTGTTCCTTATATAGTGAATTACACTGAATAGGTAATAGTAGTGGGGAGGGGAAATCATTACATATCAGGATATTCTTTTTTATGATATTGTATCATTTGGAAATATCAACAAGTATTTTCACTTTGCCTGTACCCGCACAAATATTTCTGCAATTTTATTTCCATGACTGATCAAACGAATTTTCTCACGGCTCTCTCTCGTCACCGTGCGGCTCTCTCTCTCGTCACTGTGGGTCTCTCTCGTCACCGTGCGGCTCTCTCTCTCGTCACTGTGTGGCTCTCTCTCGTCACTGTGGCGGCTCTCTCTCCGTCACCGTGCGGCTCTCTCTCTCTTCACCGTGCGTCTCTCTCTCGTCACCGTGCGGCTCTCTCGTCACAGTCGCGGCTCTCTCTCTCGTCACTGTGCGGCTCTCTCTCTCGTCCTTCGGTCTCTCTCTCGTCACTGTGCGGCTCTCTCTCGCTCACCGTGCGGCTCTCTCCTCTGTACCGTGCGGCTCTCTCTCTCGTCACCGTGCGGCTCTCTCTCTCGTCACCGTGCGGCTCTCTCTCTCGTCTCCGTGCGTCTCCTCTCGTCTCACCGTCGGCTCTCTCTCTTGTCACGTGCGGCTCTCTCTCTCGTCACCGTGCGACTCCTCTCTTCGTCACCGTGCGGCTCTCTCTCTCGTCACCGTGCGGCTCTCTCTCTCGTCAGCGTGCGGCTCTCTCTCTCGTCACCGTGCGGCGTGCTCTTCTCTCGTCACCGTGCGCTCTTTCTCTCGTCCCGTGCGGCTCGTCTCTTCTCGTCACCGTGCGGCTCTCTTCTCGTCACGTGCGGCTCTCTCTCGTCACCGTGCGGCTCTCTCTCTCGTCACCGTGCGGCTCTCTTTCGTCACCGCTGGCGGCTCTTCTCTTTCGTCACCGTGCGGCTCTCTCTCTTCGTCACCGTGCGGCTCTCTCTCTCGCACCGTGCGGCTCCTCTTCGTCACCTGGGGCTCTCTCTCTCGTCACCGTGCGGCTCTCTCTTTCGTCACCGTGCGGCTCTCTCTCTCGTCACTGTGCAGCAGTTTTTTTTTTTACCGTTTTTTACCAGGTAAGTTGACTGAGAACACGTTCTCATTTGCAGCAACGACCTTGGGAATAGGTTACAGGGGAGAAGAGGGGGATGAATGAGCCAATTGTAAACTGGGGATTATTAGGTGACCGTGATGGTTGAGGGCCAGATGGGACTTTTAGCCAGGACACCGGGGTTAACACCCCTACTCTTACGATAAGTGCCATGGGATCTTTAATGACCTCAGAGAGTCAGGACACCGTTAACGTCCCATCCGAAAGACGGCACCCTACACAGAGCAGTGTCCCAATCACTGCCCTGGGGCATTGGGATCTTTGTTTAGACCAGAGGAAAGAGTGCTCCTACTGCGCCTCCAACACCACTTCCAGCAGCACCTGGTCTCCCATCCAGGGACTGACCAGGACCAACCCTGCCTTAGCTTCAGAAGCAAGCCAGCAGTGGGTATGCAGGTGGTATGCAGGGTGGTTGCTATATAGTGAGCAATATGTTTGATCATCGAAATCGCAATAAAATCACAGTATAGAATCGGAAAATCACATATACAATATTGGCACCAAGTGTCATTATATCGTATCGCTAGGCTCTGGCAAATCCCAGGCTAGGGAATAGCTGTTGCACGGTTATACTGAAATACTAGTTACTTTTCGGGACTGGAATTGTGTCGTTTAATTTAGGTACTTCTGTCAAATGTTATACCTGGCGCATCCGTGCCTGTACTGAAAAGTCTGGGCTGCGATATGTTAGCCTTGTACTGAGAGTTCTGGGCTGATCATGTTAGCCTGTACTGAGCAGCTGGCGTATCATTGTTAGCCTGACTGAGAGTCTGGGCTGCATCATGTTAGCCTGTACTGAGAGTCTGGGCTGTATTATCACGTTAGCCTGTACTGAGAGTCTGGGCTGTATCACGTTAGCCTGCTACTTAGAGTCTGGTCTGCAATTCATGTTAGCCTGTATGAGGAGTCTGGGCTGCATCATGTTAGCCTAGTACTTGAGGAGGTCTGGGCTGCATCATGTAGCTCACTAACTCTTGCTGTCCTGTACTGGAGTCTCGGCTGCATCATGTACTCCACTACTCACTGCTTCTGTACTGCGGAGTCTGGGCTGTATCATGTTAGCTCCACTAACTCACTGCTAGCCTGTACTGGGAGCTGGGCTGCATCATGTTAGCTCACTAACTCACTGCTAGCCTGTACTGGAGTCTGGCTGTATCATGTTAGCTCCACTAACTCACTGCTAGCCTGTACTGGGAGTCTGGCTGCATCATGTTAGCTCCACTAACTCACTGCTAGCCTGTACTGGGAGTCTGGCGTGTATCATGTTAGCTCCACTAACTCACTGCTAGCCTGTCACTGAGAGTCGAGGCTGCATCATGTTAGCTCCACTAATCACTGCTAGCCTGGGAGTCTGGGCTGTACATGTTAGCTCACTAACTCACTGGCAGCCTGGGAGTCTGGGCTGTACCATGTTAGCTCCACTAACTCACTGCTAGCCTGGGAGTCTGGGCTGTCATGTTAGCTCCACTAACTCACTGCTAGCCACTGAGAGTCTGGGCTGCATCATGTTAGCTCCACTAACTCACTGCTAGCCTGGGAGTCTGGGCGTGTACCATGTTAGCTCCACTAACTCACTGCTAGCCTAGGGAGTCTGGGCTGTACCATGTTACGCTCCACTAACTCACTGCTAGCTGGGAGTCTGGGCGTGTCTCTTAGCTCCACTAACTCACTGCTAGCCTGGGAGTCTGGGCTGTCCATGTTAGCCACTAACTCACTGCTAGCCTGGGAGTCTGGGGCGATCATGTAGCTCCTACCTCACTGCTAGCCTGGGAGTCTGCCGCACTCGTGTTAGCTCCACTAACTCACTCGCTAGCTGGGAGTCTGGGCTGTACCATGTTAGCTCCACTAACTCACTTAGCCTGGGAGTCTGGGCTACATCATGTTAGCTCCACTAACTCACTGCTAGCGTGGGAGTCTGGGCCGCATCGTGTTAGCTCCACTAACTCACTGCTAGCCTGTTGAGACTGCTGGCCCGCATCGTGTTAGCTCCACTAACTCACTGCTAGCCTGTACTGGAGTCTGGGCTGCATCTGTTAGCTCCACTAACTCACTGCTAGCCTGGGAGTCTGTGGGCCGCATCGTGTTAATTCCACTAACTCACTGCTAGCCTTCTGTGAGAGTCTGGGCTGCATTCATGTTAGCCTACTCCACTAACTCACTGCTAGCCTGGGAGTCTGGGCTGTATCATGTTACTCCACTAACTCACTGCTAGCCTGGGAGTCTGGGCTACATCATTTAGCTCCACTAACCTCACTGCTACGCTGGGAGTCTGGGCGCATCATGTTAGCTCCACTAACTCACTGCTAGCCTGGGAGTCTGGCCATCACTCATGTTAGCTCCACTAACTCACTGCTAGCTGTACTGAGGTCTGGGCTGCATCATGTTAGCTCCCCATAACTCACTGCTAGCCTGGAGTCTGGGCCGCATCGTGTTAGCTCCACTAACTCACTGTAGCCTGGGAGTCTGGGCTGTACCATGTTAGCTCCACTAACTCACTGGTAGCCTGGGAGTCTGGGCTCATCATGTTAGCTCCACTAACCATGCTAGCTGGGATCTGGCCGCATCATGTTAGCTCCACTAACTCACTGCTAGCCTGGGAGTCTGGGCCGCATCATGTTAGCTCCACTAACTCACTGCTAGCCTTACGGAGTCTGGGCTGCATCATGTTAGCTCCACTAACTCACTGCTAGCCTGGGAGTCTGGGCTGCATCGTGTTAGCTCACACTAACTCACTGCTGCCTGGGAGTCTGGCTGTACCATGTGTTAGCTCCACAACTCACTGCTAGCCTGGGAGTCTGGGCTTACATCATGTTAGCTCCACTAACTCACTGCTAGCCTGGGAGTCTGGGCGCATCATGTTAGCTTCACTAACTCACTGCTGCACTGGGAGTCTGGGCTGCATCATGTTAGCTCCACTAACTCACTTTGCTTACCTGGGAGTCTGGCCGTACCATGTTAGCTCCACTAACTCACTGCTAGCCTGGGGTCTGGGCGACATCGTGTTAGCTCCACTAACTCACTGCTAGCCTGGGGAGTCTGGGCTGCATCATGTTAGCTCCAAACTCACTGCTAGCCGTGTACTGGGGTCTGGGCTGTATCATGTTAGCTCCACTACTCACTGCTAGCCTGTACTGGGAGTCTGGGCTGCATCTGTTAGCTCCACTAACTCACTGCTAGCCTGTACTGGGAGTCTGGGCTGCATCATGTTAGCTCCACTAACTCACTGCTAGTCTGGGAGTCTGGGCTGCATCATGTTAGCTCCACTAACTCACGTTAGCTGTACTGGGAGTCTGGGCTGCATCGTTAGCTCCATACTCACTGTTAGCCTGTACTGGGAGTCTGGGCTGCATCATGTTAGCTCCACTAACTCACTGCTAGCCTGGAGTCTGGGCTGCATCATGTTAGCTCCACAACTCACTGCTAGGCCTGGGGAGTCTGGGCTGCATCATGTTAGCTCCACTAACTCCCACTGCTAGCCTGGGAGTCTGGGCTGCATCATGTTAGTCCACTAACTCACTGCTAGCCTGGGGAGTCTGGGCTGCATCATGTTAGCTCCCACTAACTCACTGCTAGCCTGGGAGTCTGGGCTGCATCATGTTAGCTCCACTAACTCACTGCTAGCCTGGGAGTCTGGGCTGCATCATGTTAGCTCCACTAACTCACTGCTAGCCTGGGAGTCTGCTGCATCATGTTAGCTCCACTACTCACTGCTAGCCTGGGAGTCTGGGCTGCATCATGTTTAGCTCCACTAACTCACTGCTAGCCTGGGAGTCTGGCTGCATCATGTTAGCTCCACTAACTCACTGCTCGCTGTACTGGGAGTCTGGGCTGCATCTGTTAGCTCCACTAACTCACCTGCTAGCCTGTACTGGGAGTCTGGGCCGCATCGTGTTAGCTCCACTAACTCACTGCTTAGTCTGGGCCGCATCGTGTTAGCTCCACTAACTCACTGCTTAGTCTGGGCCTGCATCATGTTAGTCCACTAACTCACTGCTAGCCTGTACTGAGAGTCTGGGTTGTATCATGTTAGCTCCACTAACTCACTGCTGCCTGTACTTAGGGTCTGGGCTGTATCATGTTAGCTCCACTAACTCACTGCTAGCCTGTACTGAGAGTCTGGGCTGTATCATGTTAGCTCCACTAACTCACTGCTAGCCTGTACTGAGAGTCTGGGCTGTATAACGTCAGTTCACAACGCTAGTACCTAGTTTGTGATAATATGCAAAAACACGGGGCACAATATTGCTGATTCCAAAAAGCTGATTGTCACAAATGTTATTAATTCACTTGCACGTTTCTCTCAAAGATGATCTATTGCCTCAGCGAACTGAATTTCCCCGAGCCACCCTCTTGTTCTTGAATGACGTAGTTACTGGTTAGAGACAGGGCACACTTTAATAAAATAAGATACTTCTATGCAAATGTTGTTGATCAGTATAATAAAATAAGTACCAAATGGAAGGGAAGCAGATTTATTTTTWGTCTGTAGCCCCATGAAATCAGCCAAAACGAGCTCAATAACTCTAGATTCACACACTCCTATTGAATATGAATTCACCTGTATTGTGACTAGACCATGGCTACATCTTGATTTACCGTTCAAATAAATGATTACCATTATGTTATGTAGTTAGATTGGTAAAACCTAAGTCAAATTAGTTGTATGATTGTATAATTGATTAATTAATGCAGACATGTTGATGAAAAAAATAAATAATAATAATTCAACTGGAATGATATTGAACTCAAAAGATGGCCACTGATTGAACAGAGCAGTTGCTGAGTTTATTTGTCTGAATCAAGTGCCATTCTGTGACGTTGGATAATATACCTTTTTTGTTGTTGTTGTTGCTATGGAATTATTTTGCCGTTGAGTGTCATGATAGTAAACCTGGTATCCGTAGCAAAGCCAGGACTCTGGTAACATCACCACTAGAGAACCGGGTACCATTTGGCTTGCAGCCAGAGTTAAAACTAACAGATGCTGAAAGCGATTCAATCTGCTTATTGGAGCATAACGTCTAATTTTAGAGAACAGTGGAAGGACTGTCAATAGACGGGAGGAGGAAGTAGTCATGGTTTCTTTCTGCTCTGTGCTCCTCTGTCACTGCTCTCAAGCAGCCATTTTGACATGATCGTTGAGTATTATATATAATATAGATACTAAGCTTTGGGTGATTACTGTCTCTCTCTATGGTCTTCTGATTGTGAGGGGATTACGGTTTCATGGTTTCTTTCTGCTCTGTGCTCCTCTGTCACTGCTTTCAAGCACCATTTTGACATGATCGTTGAGTATAATATATGGTTTGTTACCTTTCTCTCTCTATGCTCTCTCTGATTGTGGGGTAGAAAATCGTATGGTACTGCTCAACCGAGTCCTATGAATGAGCCTTACGAGTTAGCAGTGTAGTTTGTTAGCCAGACAGCGACATAGGTTGTCCTGACCCTTGACTACACACTACCCCTGAAACACCCTAACTAGATAATACCAGAGAGACTGTCGCAGTGCAATGTTGTTATCTTGTACATTTAACTGTTAAAGATGACCACAGAAACAAAGTTGGTGGTGAAACAGGAAGTGAACCCTTGACACGTGTTATACGCGAGACCAAGAGGCCTAACACGTGTCCTCTGCTTCGACAAGCCTTGCCCCAGACACACGGAACACATACCTCCTTACCACCCATTGTTTGGTGTAAGTGAGCAGGGAATGCCAACAAAACGGAGAGCGATGAGGCACACAGAAAGTGCGTTTTGCCGCACAACAACCCACAGGTTGGACCGACACACAGACGACACATACTACACGCACAGAAGGCACGCACAAACCACACACACACCCACACACACCACACACACACACACAAACAACACCAACCACGTAGCTGTCTGAACTGTAATAAAGACACCTCAAAATTGACTCTTTTTAAATTGATACAGTATCACATATATAACATATACAATTATAAACTCAC
>NC_036846.1:22983120-22990537 GCF_002910315.2 Salvelinus sp. IW2-2015
TATATAATTCAACTGGAATGATATTGAACTCAAAAGATGGCCACTGATTGAACAGAGCAGTTGCTGAGTTTATTTGTCTGAATCAAGTGCCATTCTGTGACGCTTGATAATATACTTTTTGTTGTTGGTTGTTGCTATGGGAATTATTTTGCGTTGAGTGTCATATAGTTAAACTGGTATCCGTAGCAAAGCAGGACTCTGTAACATCCACCACAGAGAACGGGTACCATTTGGCTTGCAGCCAAGTTAAAACTAACAGATGCTGAAAGCGATTCAATCTGCTATTGGAGCATAACGTCATAATTTTAGAGAAACAGTGGAAGGACGTCTAATAGACGGGAGGAGAAGTAGTCATGGTTTCTTCTGCTCTGTGCTCCTCTGTCACTGCTCTCAGCAGCATTTTACATATTTGATCGATATGATGATATGTATATAATTTGTTACCTGCTCTCTCTATGGTCTCTTCTGATTGTGAGGGATTACGGTTTCATGGTTTCTTTCTGCTCTGTGCTCCTCTGTCACTGCTCTCAAGCAGCCATTTTGACATGATCGTTGAGTATATATATGGTTTGTTACCTTTCTCTCTCTATGCGTCTCTCTGATTGAGGGAACGCGTTTATGTTTTGTTATCCGACCAGCTAAATCACGTATCGGCTGATTGTTTGTACTCGTAAGAAATCGAGGTACTACCGAGCCTTATGAATGAGCTGTTAGGTTTGTTAGCCAGACAGCGACATAGGGTTGTCCTGACCTTGACTCACACACTAACCCTGAAACACCCTAACTAGATAATACCAGAAGACTGTCGTCCAGTGCAATGTTGTTATCGTTGTACATTTAACTGTTAAAGATGACCACAGAAACAACAGTGGTGGTTGAAACAGGAAGTGAACCCCTTGACACGGTTATAGCGAGACCAAGAGGCCTCAACGTGTCTCTGTTGACACGCGCACACACAACACACACACAACACACACACAACACACACACAACACACGCACAACACACGCACAACACACACACACAACACACACACAACACACACACAACACACACACAATGCTCTGACAACTGTAATAACGACACCTCAAAATTGACTCCTTTTTAAATGATACAGTATCATATTATAACATATACAATTATAAAATCACATTCTTAGGAGGGGGTGGCAAACAAGATTAAAGCAGCTCACTATTTCCACACAAACACAATTGGTGTACCCCCCCCCCCCCTCTCCCTCAGGGAGGGGAAGGCTGGTTGTTTGGTTGATGAGGGATTTATCCCGTTGTGCCTAGCGTTGATTAAAGGAACAATTGTAGATAATCCTACAAAATAAACTACTCTTTGTTGTTAGGGAGGGAGAGAGGGGGGAGCGAGGTGGGGGGTGGGGGGCAGAAATGCAAGATGGTAATAGCAGAGGATGAAGTTGTAAGCATACTGAACTGCAGATAAATCAACCGTAGTGTGGTTGAGAGACATGTCTGAAGGCAAGAAATCATTTCTTTCTGGCCAGTCGTCATGTAATGGTTCCACCATGTGTGTCTGGACCAGACGGACAGCCAGACGGACAGCCAGACGGACAGCCAGACGGACAACCAGACGGACCTGTTTTAAACCTGCTGTGTAATAATATGGTTCTGATACGGTTTCATCGTTGGGAAACTAGAACACTGTCCTGGTATAGTGTAGGACCTGACAACGACAATGCAGAGCAGCAGATGATTCAAGAATGTGTAAAGCTGTATTGATGGCCATAACAATACATTAAGCGTGTGTAAAGCTGTATAGATGGCCATAACAATACATTAAGTGTGTGTAAAGCTGTATTGATGGCCATAACAATACATTCTGCGTGTGTAAAGCTGTATAGATGGTCATAACACATTAAGTGTGTGTAAAGCTGTATAGATGTCCTTAATACATTAAGTGTGTGTAAAGCTGTATAGATGGCCAGAACAAAACACGTTGGACACATTTTAAACCAGACCAGATGAAAACACTCAGAAGCTGAATTTCCATGCCATAAATGTAGATGCTAAGACAGAAACCAGGCTTATATGAGCTGTGTGCAATAGCGGAGTTAGGGAGTCAATAATATTCAATACAGCAGGTATGTAGAGTGCATCTCTCTCCCCCACACTGACCCCAAACCACTTCCTCTAAATAGACGCACACCACCTTGGGGCACAAGTCAGTCTCCAAGCCTTTACTTGACAGTACAGAGCAGAACAATAATACCTCCCGACTGTGTCCCAAATAACATCTGTCTTAATATGTATCGACCAATACGTTTGTTATTTACACACACACACACACACCACACACACACACACACACACACACACACACACACACACACAACACTACATCCTCACATTCTTCGGTCTCCTCCTCTCCTTCCAGGTCTCCCTCCTCCCCTCCATCTCACTGACTGTAATAACTCTCTGGAACAACATCTGGGATCCAGTTTACTCAAGGAAAATGTACTGCCGCCATTGCAAAATACAAATCTGGCACGATTTCATGTGAGTTTTTAAAAGCAAGCGGGCAGCAAGCTCTTTGCGGAAACTCTTTCTTCCTCCTCCTCGGCCGGCCTTTCATCTGCAGCCCTCTCCCGCTATTTTTTAATTTTTTCTGGCTAGTGATTCCCCCAACGCCTGATGGGAGCTTACAGTCTATCATTCGTTGCCCACTGAATCTGACTTCCAATGTCGCCCCGGGGCCTGGCATTAAACTCCAAAAGCCAGATGATTTGCAGTAGAGGAGAGGAAGTTTTTAGGGGAACGTTTTAAGAATAAGAGCCACATTCACCTTTGCTAGGGGATGCACTTGTTGCGCCCCATCGCCGACTGATTGAGAACAAGAGATTACCACTCATTACTCAGACAGGCCCATTCATTTCTCCTCTCCCTCTCCGCTCTCTCTCTCTCTCTCTCTCTCTCTCTCTCTCTCTCTCTCTCTCTCTCTCTCTCTCTCTCTCTCTCTCTCTCTCTCTCTCTCTCTCTCTCTCTCTCCTCTCTCTCTCTCTCTCTCTCTCCTCTCTCCTTCTTCCTTTCTCCTTCTCCTCTCTCTCTCTCTCTCTCTCTCTCTCTCTCTCTCTCTCTCTCTTCTCTCTCTCTCTCTCCCTCTCCTCTCTCTTCTCTCTCCAATTGTTGTTGATGTGAAAGTGGGTGAAATATAAGAAGTTGGCCCTTCTTTCCGCCTCTTCGACGTTGAGATCTCTGTGATAAAGACTGACAGATGTACCAATTGTACCGACCATGTTACTCTATCTGTTGTTGTATTTATAGTTCAGATAATTAGAAGAATTGTGATGGTGAATTCATACTGTTATAGTTCACGCAATTAAATTGGAATTGATTGGTGAATCACACTGTATAATGTCAGCTAATTAAATGGAATTGATCAGTGAATCATTTACTTGTTATAATTCAGATAATTAAGAATGGAATTGATGGTGAATCATACTGTTATAATTCAGCTAATTAAAATGGATTGATGGTGTGAATCATTCTGTTATAATTAGAATAATTAGAAGGAATTGATGGTTTGAATCATACTGTTATAATTCAGATAATTATAAGGGAATTGATGTGAAGCATTACGTTAAAATTTCAGCTAATTAAAATTGGAATTGATGGTGAATCATTCTGTTATAATTCATTAATTAGAATGGATGCATGGTTGAGTCATACTGTTATAATTCAAGATAATTAGAATGGAATTGATGTGAATCATTCTGTTATAATTCAGCTACATTCAGAATGGAATTGATGTGTGAATCATACTGTTTATTAATTCAGATAATTAGAATGGAATGATGCGTGAATCATACTGTTATAGTTCAGATAATTAAAATGGAATTGATGGTGAAATCAACACTGTTTAATTCAGTATAATTAGAATGGATGATGGTAATCACACTGTTATTAATTCAGAAACAGCACTACTGTTCAAGGGCTAGATGTAGATAACAGCCCGTACTGTCAAGGATGGCTGCTGTACATAATTTGTGAGGGACATATTGTTGTGTGTGTGTGGTGGTGGTGTGTGGTGTGCTGTGGTGTGTGTGTGTGATATCAATCTGTGCCAATATATGTGGTTGTGTGTGTTGTGGTTGTGATGTCTAAGTTTATTTCTCTTCACCTCGTACCCAGGAAATCCAGCTTTCCCGGGCCTCCCCTGCCTCATAGAACGACCAGAAACACAAAAAAAGAAAACAAAGACATTTGTTTCGGCCTCCACATCTTAACGTTCGATCGGGTCGGGCCCTGTGCCATTCTGAGATGCGTTCTCAAAGGACCCTGATTCCCTATATACTGCACTACAGGGCTCTGGTCAATAGTAGTGTACTTATTACTATATAGGAATAGGGCTCGGTTTGGTCAAAGTTAGTGTACTATATAGGGAATAGGCCTCTAGTCAAAATTTTATCACTATTATAGCGATGGGTATGCCGGTTGTGAACAAAAGAAGTAATCCTCTCTCACAGACAGTTAAATGTGAACTGAGCGTAAATTGGGCATAACGATGGATTGCTGGTGAAACACTAATGTTTCCACTCTCTGCTTACAGACTGATGGAATTATAACTAAAGGAAACCATTCTTCTTGGATGAAATAACATACAATAATTTTCATTATTCTGCAAAACAAGCCTGACTAAAAATACTGCTTATTTAAACCAGATTTTTAAAAACAGATTCGTTCTCCTAAAATCAAGCTCTTTTCATTGATATGGAAATGCAGACATCGATGGAGTTAAATGTAACACACAACTTGGGCTCTGCCAAATGTGAAGGGACTGTGTTGTTTTCAAATTAAACTATGTCTACAAAACCTATACTGCCAGCGTTACTGGCAGTCTGAGCCCATACATCATTATAGGAACATTGCAAAACATCTCTCAGCAATATGTTAGGAACCATCACTTTTCATATTAAAGATTGTGTTCATTGGGTAACAATTATGCTAATATTTCAGAACGCCCACATTCTTACGTTGCAGCCTTATTCTAAAAATGGATTAAAAAAACATGTTTATATTCATTTATTTTGTTTGTTTGTTGATTTATAAATTAGTGGCATTTCTAAAAACCCTTGTTTTTCTTTGTCCTTATTGGACGGGTATGTGTTGTAGATTGGATGAGGGAAAAAACAAGGTTTAATACACATTAAGAAATAAGCGCTGTAACGTTAACAATAATGTGGAAAAAGGTCAAGGGTCTTGAAATTACTTTCCAAAGGCACTGTATGTTACTTGTACATACAGTGACATTTCACTTGCTTCTGCAATATACACTCTGAGAAAAAAGGTTTTTCCCAAAGGCGTGCTTGGGCTGTCCCCAAAGTGTGAAACCCTTTTTGGTTCAGTAGAACCCTTTTCTTGGGTTCCAGTAGAAAACCCGTTGGGTTAATGTATAAAGGGCTCCTACTGGAATCCAAATAAGGTTCTACTGAATCCAAAAGGGTGCTACCTGGGAACCAAAAAGTTAAACCTGGAAACCAAAAAGGTCTACCTGAAACCAACAGGGTTCTACCGGGAACCAAAAAGGTTTCTGGTTCAAAGGATTCTTCTATGGAAAGCACAAAAAAAACCCTTTCCAACCGAAATAATACTTAATCATCTACTCTCTTATCTTGTCTCTCATTCTATTGACTACCCTCCCGGTTCGAGTAGGACTGTATCTACATCCAGGAGCACGTATGAGGGAAGGAGAAAGAGGTAAAGTAAGATCCTTACAGGGCACCTTGGGTCCCTCAGACCTTTATTCCTGGTTCGCCCAGCGGGGCCCCTATCTTCACGCCTGTCAGGTTACACTCATTATGTGTCACTGTTACCTGTGTGGTTTGTGTGTTTGTGCTGTTCAACCCACTCACTGACTGTGGACAGAGAGAAGGGAGATGCCTGTGACTTGACAGTGAAGAGGAAGAAAGAAAGACGAGAGAGAGAGGGACGCGAGAGATTGGAGAGAGAGAGAGAAGAGAGAGAGAGAGATGAGACGGGAGAGAGGGAGAGAGAGAGAGAGAGAGAGAAGAGAAGAGAGAGAGAGAGAGAGAGAGAGAAAGAGGGAGAAGAGAAAGAGAAGAGAAATCGAGAGAAAAAAGCATCCGCGCTGTACTTACCATTCCCCAGGGATCCCCGAATTCAAACCGCGGGCTCCAGTTTCCCCCTGCATCACACAACAGGATGTAGAACATCCACACATTAAACCAGCTTCTCAGACTGGTTATATATCTACCCATCTATGGTTAGCTATCACCCTCAACGCTGTCTGTCCTAGCAGGTTCACAGCCTCACGTGCGGCTTGTGTACATCTGACAGGACTGTTCACTGCGGACCGTCTATAATTACTTACATCTGAAGGACTGTTCACTGTGTTATAATATTACATCTGAGGGACTTTCACTGGGCTACCTTAGTATTACATCTGAGGGGACTGTTCACTGCTGGGTATAGTATTAATCTCGACGACTGTTCACTGGTTTTATAGTATTACATCTGAGGGATGTCACTGCCGTTCCCCCCTATATTACAGTCCTGAAGGACTGTTCACTGGTATAGTTCATATACATCTGAAGGACTTTCACTCGAGTTGTCATACTATAGTTCTATTACATCTGAAGGGCACTATTCACTGGATATAGTATTACACTGAGGGACTGTTCACTGGGATATTAGTATTACATCTAGACTGGGTAATACATTACATCGAAGGACTGTTCCCCACTGGCTATAGTATTACACATCCTGAAAGGGGACTGTTCACCTGTTCGGGTTACCGCAGTGTTAGATTATAGTAACATTATGTTACGGGGGACTGTTCAACTGGTTATGTATCAACCTATATAACACACTTGTTGCACTGCAGTTTTGTACACGGTGGTCTCCACGCCTATATAACTTACATCGTGAAGGGACTACTGGATTCCAAGCTGGCGTCCGTTTACCTGACAATCTCTGAACATCTCCTTTCTATTCTTAGGGCACTGTCATTAGGCGTCTCACAGACTAGTACATTGCAAATTGTATTTATTACATTGCTTCGTATATGACCTGTTCACTGGCCACATCTGCGTTAAACAATTCTGTGCGCGTGCAATGGGCGACTCCTTATTCACTGTTGTCGAGCATGCCTGAAGGCACTATGATGTTATTATATTCATTTGCACATGAATTGAGTGGCTTACACCTGGACCACTGGGGCATCTGGTTTACTTTTGGTGTTTTCAGAGTCAGTAGGAAAGCGTCCCTCTTTTTAGTTGTCTATCAGTTTGTCATGAACCTGTTCACAACGTGTGACCTTAATTGTCCTACCGTCTGTAAGCTGTTAGTGTCTTATATAGTATCAGACAGTTTAATTCATCAGGTGCATGTTTCATTTATTTGATCTCTCTCTTGTGTGTGGTTTTTGTTTT
>NC_036846.1:22993011-23002337 GCF_002910315.2 Salvelinus sp. IW2-2015
AGGTAGAGAGAGAGAGACAGAGGAGAGGAGAGAGGAGAAAGAAAGGGGAGAGAGAGAGAGAGAGAGAGAGAGAGAGAGAGAGAGAGAAGAGAAGGAGAAAGAGAGAAAAGAGAGAGAGAGAGAGAGAAGAGAGAAGGAGAGAGAGAGAGAGAGAGAGAGAGAAGAGAGAGAGAGAGAGAGAGAGAGAGAGAGAGAAGAAGAAGAGAGAGAGAGAGAGAGAGAGAGTCTCAATCTAAATCTAATGGTGGAAGGGCATACTGTTGACGACCTTGTTGTTAAAAGCAGAGAGCAGACACTCCATTGAGCCCTTGTTCCCCTTTGATTACTGTTTGATGCTGAAAATGCAAGAGAAGAGAGTGTAGAGGATGTTCTGACTATGAAACATCATTATTCAGCGCWGCATTTGCTTAGATAAGATGTTTRTGTGTAGAGGAGGGGAAACCACACTGAGGAAGAGGCAGCCTGTCCGTTGGTGCCACAGGCAAGATGTCCTCTCAGCCTTTTAAACAGGGGACAGGGTGGAGTGTGATAGAGACAGGGACGCTAGGGGATGGGGGGAGGGCGGCCATTTTGCGGTGTGAGGGACAGGCAGCAGCAGTATGCCGTCGGTCAGGAGCTGCTGAAAGAAACATTGGTCAAGGAACATTACACTTCAAACGTTTAGTCGGTGACTCTGTGTGTCTAGCTGGTCCTCCCAGTACAGCAAATAGTCACTCAGTCTCTGCTGCCGCAAGTTGTTTTGTGTGTTCATGGTCTACTCAGTGTGTGTGTGTGTGTGTGTACACCATGAAAGGCAGCTCTGTGGTGAACACTCTTTTTTTGACTCTGGTTTTACAAGGCTGCTGATGAGTTGGCCCATGAGCTATTTTAGCTAGACTGTAGTCTTACTAGACTTACACAACACGCACTCCTGGATCTCTGTCTCCGTCGGAGTAGGACTGCTGATCTAGGATCAGGTCTATAARATATKATATATTCATGTGTCTATCATATTCCTTGATGATCTGAAAAGGCAAAACTGGTCCKAGRTCAGCGCTCAGCCCTGTTGTTGTGGCAGATACGAATGATGTGTTCCTATGCAGCTGATGTAGTATAAGATGTGTTGGCTGATGACAGCGTAACGACTATGATGTGCACTCTTCAATGGGACAGAAGTCTGAGTTGTTGTGAGGCAGGATAGCCAGATAACCACCAACAATGACAGGAAACTGTCATGTGGAAAATCGTAGCGTGACTCGTTCCATCTTGTTCTTGATACCGTGTTTTGTGTTGTTGTTGAGGTGTCTGACTAATTGCAGACATTGCAAGCCAAGAAAATTGCGAAATGCATCATTCCATTGCTAAAGTACAGCTTTTGATTGTCAATAGATAGGCCTAGTGTAGGGTTCTGACTGTCTACCTGGTGATATGTCATCTAGTATATTACAGGAGTCCAGTCAGGAAGTGACTAGGGATGTGATATAATATATTACAGGAGTCCAGTCAGGAAGTGACTAGGGATGTGATATAATATATCACAGGAGTCCAGTCAGGAAGTGACTAGGGATGTGATATAATATATTACAGGAGTCCAGTCAGGAAGTGACTAGGGATGTGGGCTCTGGTCTATAGTAGTGCACTATAAAGGGAATAGGGCTCTGGTCTATGGTAGAGCACTATATAGGGAGTAGGGCTCTGGTCTAAAGTAGTGCACTATATAGGGAATAGGGCTCTGGTCTAAAGTAGTGCCCTATATAGGGAATAGGGCTCTGGTCTAAAGTAGTGCCCTATATAGGGAATAGGGGTTAATTTAGGAAACATTACCGCCTAGCTACCGCCTACTTCCGCCTAGCTTCCGCCTAGGCTACGACTAAGCTTTACCGACTAGCTTCCGCTAGTTTCCGCCTAGCTACGCCCTAGCTACCGACTAGCTTCCGCCTAGCTACCGCCTAGCTACGACTAGCTACCGCCTAGCTTCCGACTAGCTACCGACTAGCTACCGACTAGCTAACGTAAACCACTTCACTCTTTGTAACCACGCGCCTTGGTCCGTACAATTGACCTTATTTTTACGCCCCAAAACGTTAATACCTTCCAGATCAACTGAATGTCAATACCATTGTAAAGCACAATTTCTTCCCCTTGGCCAACAGAATCAATTTACATGAGCTCCAAGCTGCCCGTTCTGCATGATTCGACGAAGGCAATGAGCCACGTCGGTGTCTTTTTAAAAATGGCGGTGGGGGAGAAAGCGAAGACTAATGTGTGCATAGTGAGAAATGAGAGATGTGTTGGTTGGGGAAAATTTGCTTTTTCAACGTCGGATCTGTCCAACTTATCACCTTATCGCCTCTAAAATGTAAATAAAAACACCTATAAAGCGTTGTATATTATGTGTCATTACATACCTATCTTGAAGGTTTGTGTCGAATTTTGAATTGGGTTTTTTAGGGCGGTTTGCTAAAGTTGAATCTTAGACGTAAACAGCGGCTTTGAGAATATGTGATCGCATGCAAAATGATGACGAAAAAAATGACTAGGTTATCCCCCCCTTATACCCCCGTCACTGTCCATTTCTTTGTTTTTTACAACGATGAGAGAAGTGCTACACCTGGTTGGAGCAGAGATTGTAAGACAGAAAATAGTTGCTCTCATGCCGTGCTGTACGGTTACGGCATGACACGTCACGATGTAACGAGGGGTCCGTTTTTTAAAACTTCTCCAATACTACTAGAAAGCCATACCATGTCGATCAATGCTTGATAGAAACCTAGTTCCCCACCACCCCCGATTTGGAAGTCAACACAGTCGCTACAGTCCATTCGTTTTCTTTGCTAGCCCCGTTTGAATGTCGCGGGTTGCGCACCATTTGTACGAATGGGGTGAGTTTTACATTTTACGCCAAGCTACCACCAATCTACTTGCCGAGGACACATCATTTTTATATTTACATTCCAGTCATTTACGGCAGATGCTCACTAGAGCGACTGACAGGAACTTTAGGGGCTGACCTGTCTGACCTTGGCTCGAAGGTCAGACAGGTTTCATCTGGTCAGCGCACATTGAATTCGAACACAAACATTCAGTTACTAGCTCAAACGCACTTAACCGGAAGTGGCCTACCTTCGTCGCCGTGGTTTCAATCCAAAACCTGGCCAGGAATAAACATCCCATAATTTGGCAGTCCAGGTTAAACGGACTAGCATTAACTAGACCGGAGAAGCGCCGCTGCGCTAATGGTTTTATCACATTTATAGCTTGATTATTAGCACGTTGTGAATGTTTTTCTAAAAGCTTGTTATTAAACCTGTCAACATGTTTGAATGGAGCCTATATTCACAGTACTGAACAAATAGCAATGGAACAGAGACAACGCAAGCAGAAATGGCAGCCAAATCTGACAGAAGCTTGGAATGATTTTTCAATTCAAAAAAATATTTATGACGTCGCAAATTGCGACAGGCAAGGATTTGGGTTGCGTGATTTAGTTGCAGAAGGATTTCAGAATGAAATGCTCCCAAGGATACAGAGCAATACAGCGAGCACTTACCAGAATTAAGCAGATCCCATACAGTTAAGCAGAGAGATACAGATTAGCAGAGCACTACAGATTAGCATAGAGCAATACAGATTAGCATTATAGCAATTACAGATTAGCAAGAGCAATACAAGATTGCAGTAGACATTACAGATTAGCAGAGCGATACAGATTAGCAGAGCGGTACAGCATTAGCATAGAGCATCGATTCGATAGAGCAATACAGATTAGCTGATGCAATACAGATTAGCATAGAGCCACAACCAGATAGCAGAGCACTACAGATTAGCAGAGCGATACAATTAGGCAGAGCGCATACAGATTAGTATTTAGAGCGATACATATTAGTATAGAGCGTACAGATTAGTATAGGAGCAATACAGATTAGTATAGAGCAATACAGATAGGTATAGAGCAATACAGACCTAGTATAGAGCAATACAGATAGCATAGAGCACTACAGATTAGCAGAGCACTACAGATAGCAGAGCAGCTACAGATTAGCAGAGCACTAACAGATAGCAGACACTACAGATTAGCAGAGTAATTACAGATTAGCAGAGCACTACAGATTAGGCAGAGCAATACAAGATTTTAGCAGAGTAATACAGATTAGTATAGAGCCTAGAGATTAGCAAAGATAAAGAATTAGTATTGAAGTAATACAGATTTAGTATAGAGCACTACAGATTAACAGAAGTTAATACAGATTAGTATAGAAGTAATACAGATTAGTATAGGCACACAGATTAGCAGAGTAATACAAATTAGTATAGAGTAATACAGATTTAGCCAGAGTAATACCGATTAGCAGAGTAATACAGCATTAGTATAGAAGTTTAATACAGAGTTAGCAGAGCACTACAGATTTAGTATAGAGTAATACAGCATTAGTATAGAGCGTGAATAAATAGAGTGGTTTGCCATCTCAAAATTGGCACCCTATTCCCTATTTAGTGCACTACTTTAACAGAGCCCTATGTCAAAAGTAGGCACTTGTAAAGGAATAGGGTGCCATCCATGACGAAGCCTGTGTAACATTATGGGGGTAAGAAAAACCATAATGTGTTCAAATACAGCCTGTAAAACAACGAGGCTGATACTGTGATTACAGGCCCTGTTACCAACGAGGCGTTTACTGTGATAAGCCTGTCTACCAACGAGCTGATTTACTGTGAAACAGCCCTAGTTTACCATACGAGGCTGATTACGTTGAATACAAGCCCTGTAACAACGAGGGCTGATACTGTGAATACATGCCCTGTTTACTAACGAGGCGATACTGTGAATTTACAGCCCTGTTACCACCGAGGCTGATTACTGTGAATACGCCCTGTTTACCAACAAGGGCTGATACTGTGAATACAGCCCGGTTTACCACGAGGCTGATTACTGTAATAGTCTAATGTGAACGGGTGGAAAAAACCCCCAGACCCCCGGAAGGTACTTTGTGGAGCATTAAGCATCAGTTGGATTAGCGTTGTGTTAGACTAATTAGTAAATGTATAAGCTTAACCTAAACCTGATACCTTGAGATCAGCAACAGTAACACAGGAGGCAGCGTGTAGGGACAGGCAGGCCGCGCACACACACACACACACACACACACACACGCACCTCCACACACAACACACGCACCCCACACACCACACACGCACCCCACACACACGCACCCCACAACCACACACGGCACCCCACACACACCACACACGCACCCACACACACGCACCCCACACGCACCCCACACACACACGACACCCACACACACACGCACCCCACACACACACGCACCCCCACACACACGCACCCACACACGCGCAGCCCACACACCGCACCCCAACACACGCGCACCCCACAACGCCGCCACCCCACACACGCACACACACACGCACGCACACACCACACGCACGCACAACCCCACCACACACACACACCGCACCCACCCCACACGCCACGCTACCCACCCCACACACACACACGCACCCACCCCCACACACGGCACACCCGCACCCCACGCACACACGCACACACGCACCCCACACGCACCCCACACGCACACGCACCCCACACGCACACACGCACCCCACACGACACGCACCCCACGCACACACGCACCCACGCACACGCACCCACCCCACGGCACACGCACCACCCCACGCACCCGCACCCACACGCACCCCACCCACCCCCACACACCCCACCCCCACCCACACCACCCCCACACCCACCCCCACACACCCCCACACCCACCCACACACACACACACACACACACACACACACACACACACACACACACACACACGCACACACACACACCAACACACCACACACACACACACACACACCACACACACACACACACACACACACAAACCTATTCCACAGCCGATGAGCGCGACCTTTCCCCTCAGCAAGTCAGAGCAATCCTATTTTTAGCCTCCATTTGGGATAGTTCTGAAGGATAACTTGGCAGTACTGTGCAACGATAGCAAGACGGCCATTCAAACATAACATTACACATTTACCATACACAGCAGGTCAATAACTCAGTCTAGCTAGCACTTGCGATGGAGGAAAACGTTTCTAACCCAAAAGTACTAAAGACAGTTAGCCTACAAAAGAACAATCTCCTGAGGAAAAAGACGCGGCGAGGTTTGTGTTTAAAACGCTTCCACACACGATTCCCTCTTAGTGAGGGGCGTACTTTTGAGGGCAATGTAAGTCGCAGCTGGGCGCCCGTTGAGTTGACTTCCTTCCCTGTGTCAAATTGCACCCCTGCGTCTCGTATTATAGAACGCTATGAGCCCTGGTCAAAAGTAGTGCCACTAAAGGTAGGGAATAGGGCCGCCATTGGGCCCTGGGTCAAAAAGAGTGCACTAAGAGAGAAATAGGGCGCCATGCGGATAATAAGATAATACTAAACAAGGACATCTACACAGAAACATTATGACAACATACCGCAATTTAAACCCCGCCAAGAAGATAATATTACCAAGACATCTACACATAAACATTATGACACATAGAATTTTAAACCCCGCCCAGAGAAGATAATATTACCAGACATCTACACAGAAACATTATTGACAAACATTAGAAATTTTTAAACCCCGCCAGAGAAGGATAATTATATACACCGGACATCACACAGAAACATTATGACAACAATAGAATTTAAACCCCGCAGAGAAGATAATTTACCACGAATCTACACAGGGAAAAACATTATTTTGACAACATAGAATTTCTAAACCCGCCAGAGAAGATAATATTTACCAAGACATCTACACAGAAAACATTAGGACCAACAAATAGATTTAAACCCCGCCAGAGAAGATAATTACAAGACACTCTACACAGAAACATTTATGACAAGCATAGAATTTAAAACCCCGCCAGAGAAGATAAATATTTACCAAGGACATCTACACAGAAACACTGGGATTTCATCAGTCAACAACAACTTCCTACATTTTATCAAGGCAGGAGAACAGAAAGTCCCCATTTTGCCCCTATACACAAATAAGACTGTTGGGTTGTTGGGTGTTGTTGACAGACGCATCACAGCCTTGTGTGTTTAGATTAATTGCAGATATAGAGAGAACATCAGCTTCTGACAGAGACAAAACAAATACTGAAATCTGACTGTGTTCCCAATGGCATCGTATTTCACTTTTATACCATTGATTATTTATTAAACTTCTTATTTTACCAGGTAAGTTGACTGAGAAACACATTCTTATTTACAGCAAGGACCTGGGAATAGTTACAGAGGAGAGAAAGGGGTGATGAATTTGAAACCAATTGTGTAGGGTAGAGCTCCCCAACAAGCGGCCCGCGGTCCGAATTCGGCCCCATGGGGATGATTTTATTGGGCCCACCAAGTTTTTTCTTGAGCATATTTTGAAAAAAAAAAAAAACGATAATTAACAAATAATATCCAGGCCTTTATAGGCTATCGTCTAGTTGGGCAATAACAAAGGAAAAAAATAGCCAGGCCTTTACAGCCATATAGTCTAGCTAGGCTATAACAAGGAAAATAATTATTTCTTGTGATAACGCACTGGGATTTACATTTTGTGTTGTGTGTGTGGATGTGCTGAGGGGGGGGGGGGGGGGGGTCGTTTTTACGTTTGGGGATTTTTCTTAACCGTTAAGGATCTTCAATTTTTGTTTAAAACATCACACCTCTACTTTAAATGATTATGTTTTGGTCAAATACATTATCTGTTTAAGTTCTTGCGGTGAATTGATTGCTACAAATGACTTTGGAATATGTTTCCGGCCACCTGGACCATTCGCTCAAGAGAAAGAAGGCAGGGAAAAAAGTATCCCGGCTGAATTGTAAATTGGCGGATCTGTAGGCGAACGTAGGGTCACCAGATAGGATGTATGCCTGTTCTAATATAGGACTGAAGCAACGCTTTTCAGAATATATAACTGATTTTCCTCCTTTTAAACATCTTCCTCTCAATCTTTCTATCAGTCTAATGATCGCTTCCATCAAGTCAATTTAAACCGGTAGATGTGAAAAGAGAAGAGAGCCCTGTAACAATTTAGTCAATTCAAACTGTGAAAGAGGCGTATTCATAAACCAGGCCCTGTACCATTTAGTCTATTCAAACATGTGAAAGAGGCTGTATCATAAACAGCCCTGTACATTAGTCAATTCAAACTGTGAAAGAGGCTGTATTTCATAAACAGCCCTGTACATTCTAGTCAATTCAAACTGTGAAAGAGGCTGTAATTCAATAACTTGTCGTCCTCCCGTCTAAAGCTACTTGAATCAGCTCGAAAACAACACCAATGGTTCTTCGAACACAGAATTGAATAGGATTAGGTTTTAATTGTATCATCCAGGGGTTCCCACACTGAGACAAGGGATACACCAGCACATATAGATCAATCACGTTGATTGAATAGCACTGAGGAATTCAAACGCGAGCAACACAAACATACCACACCAAACTGAACAACACAATACACAATGCTGCCACAAACCAATCCAACGGACAACACATACAACCACCACCAAACGGACAACTACAAACTAACCACACCAATACGGACACACAACAACCACACCAAACGGACAACACAACAACCCACCAACCAAAACGGACAAACAACCAACAACGACACACACAAATCACAGAACAGTCATTTCAAAAAAAAGGCGCGGAGGAGCATCTTTTTAAAGATAAAAAGAATATCAACAAGACCATTAAGGGTCAGCAGCTAAAGCGTTTTCCTTGTCTAAAATGATTTAGCTGATCTTGGTGGAGTAGGCGCCACAGCCCTCATCAACAGCCCCATTCAGCAGAGTCTGATGGCAAGTGTGGTGTAGGGAAAGCAAGGGTCTGGTATAATTGAAAAGTAACCCACAACTATAACATTCTGGTGCCATGAGGCACAGGTCTCCACCTCCCCCTCACCCTCTAATCACTCCTAGATAAAAGCGGGACGGGTAATTACCACTTAATTAGAAAAGGGCTTTTTGTTTGGTCAGAACGGACCACCTCTACTCGTAAGCGCCGCTAGCTAACCACCACCTTCATCCCACAGTCTAAAAAGGAGACATTTTTCTCAAAAGGCCGTTAAAATCCTTTGTTCCCCTCCCTCCAGTTCTAGGACGCTCTCTCTCCCCCGGTACCAGAACTAATAAGTACATGTGTTAAACAGAAATATGCAGAAGTAAAAATGCAATTCAGTGATGTACAAGTAGTCTTTGAGAAGAGGGGGAGTGGGGGCTGCTCGGAGAGCCGTTAAGCAGACAAGGGAGAGAGGCAAGGGGACTAGGTGTTGAA
>NC_036846.1:23005112-23026424 GCF_002910315.2 Salvelinus sp. IW2-2015
GAAGAGAGAAGAGAGAGAGAGAGAGAGAGAGAGAGAGAGAGAGAGAGATGAGGAGGAGGATGAGACGGTATTCCAGAAAGAGGCATCTTCCCTCTCCTCTGTGTAGTGATTGTAGCTGAGTCACTATGTCTTACCTCCGCTTCAAACTCCATGACAGGGCAGCCGACAAACCCAGTTATGCAATACACTTATGACCCCAGAGTCTCCCAGCCAATCTAAGAGGCTCTAGGCTGAAACCAGTAAGAACAAACACGCCGACGCACACGCAGAAGCTGTCAGTACACATCGTAGATGCACACATGGACGTACCAACTTCATATACTGAGTCCGACACACGACACAACACATATTGGCAAGTCAGACTGCCACAGCGTTTAACATAATCTATTGCGAATGCACCTGCCATGGAGAATTTCCAAATGTGATGTGAATCACTAGTGATGCCCCTGGATAGGCTGGCTTACACTGAAAGGCTTTAGATACAACAGACGAACTAGCGACAGCGTGAGACAAGCAACCACAACACACCACGACGCACGCTACAGCACGCAGCTCCACGCAACTGTGACGCGGACAAGGCGCGCAGAAGCTCACGCAGGCACGGCCATTAGTTGCACAGGTTTCACACCACGAGTCAAGAAACAGCCAAGCTGCACGAGAGCACACACAGACCAGACACACGCAGCGACAGCAGCACACACACACAACACACACACAACACAACACATCAATACACAATGCACCACACTTAATACATGTAACACATGAATTAACCTTCACAGTCCCACCAGTCTGTACGTATGCATCCCACTTCTCTACCAACCCAACAACTGTCTTCTCATAGATACATGAACAACTGTTATGATCCTATGAAAGGCGTTGTCCATAGATACATGAACACACTGTTATGATTCCTATTGCAAGGCTGTCTGTCCATAGATACCATGAACTACACTGTTATAGAATCCGTGTTTTGAAAGGCTGTTGTCCATAGATATGGAAACACTGTTATGATCCTTTGAAAGGTCTGTCTGTCACATAGATACATGAACACACTGTTATGATCCTATTGAAACGGCTGTCTGTCCATAGATACATGAACCACACTGTTATGATCCTATTGAAAGGCTGTCTGTCTCATAGATACATGACACACTGTTATGATCCTATTGAGGAAAGGCTGTCTGTCCCATAGATACATTGAACACACTGTTATGATCCTATTGAAAGGTCTTTTGTCTCATAGATACTGAACACATGCGTCATGATCCTGTTTGAGAAAGACTTGTCCTGTTGATACATGAACACACTGTTATGATCCTATTGAAAGGCTGTATGTCCTAGATACATGAACACAACTGTTATGATCCTGTTGAAAGCGGTCTGTCTCATAGATACATGAAACACACTGTTATGATCCTATTGAAAGGCTGTCTGTCCCATAGATACATGAACACACTGTTATGATCCTATTGAAAGGCTGTCTGTCTCATAGATACATGAACACACTGTTATGATCCGTTTGAGAAAATGAACTTTGTTTGTCTTGTATCCTAATGAGATGTAAACACACACACACACACACACACACACATGCCACTGCATGTGACCGAGCATCTCTCAGCACAATGTAAGCGCACACACACACACGTACACACACACGCACGTACACACACAGACCTATCCGATATAAAGCCCTGGCAGACTCACGCACGCACGTACACACACACACACTAGAGACGGCATTTACACTTAGTCTGCAATGCTTTATATCTGATAGGTCTGAGTCTGCCAGGGCTTTATATCTGATAGGTCTGTCTGCAATGCTTTATATCTGATAGGTCTGTCTGCAGGGCTTTATATCTGATAGGTCTGTCTGCAGGGCTTTACATCTGATAGGTCTGAGTCTGCCAGGGCTTTATATCTGATAGGTCTGAGTCTGCCAGGGCTTTATATCTGATAGGTCTGTCTGCAGGGCTTTATATCTGATAGGTCTGTCTGCAGGGCTTTATATCGGATAGGTCTGAGTTTTGAGACTTCCGGGATGTTAACACATCATCTATAGTCTCTCATTTATTTATTCATTTTAACCCTTTTTTTACCAGTTAAGTTGACTGAGAACACATTCTTACTGACAGCAACGACCTGGGAAATAGTTACAGGGGAGAGGAGGGGTGATGAATGAGCCAATTGGAAGCTGGGGAATAGTTACAGGGGAGAGGAGGGGTGATGAATGAGCCAATTGGAAGCCGGGGAATAGTTACAGGGGAGAGGAGGGGTGARGAATGAGCCAATTGGAAGCTGGGGATGATTCGGGTGCTATGATGGCCAGATTGGGAATTTAGCCAGGACTCTCATACCATACAATATTTCTAAACCTCACCTTCCATCAGATATGAACAATGTCCCATAGTAAAGCTAAATGCCCAGATTTCATCTGTTTAAAAAATAATATGTTATACAATTCCTTGTGATTGTGTGTTGTTTAGAATAAAGACAGTTCTATTAATCTCTATTGATTGATACCGGTTTATTGTGTCTGAAATGGATTCACAGGCAGGTGTTGAGGCATAGAGTAATGGTGAGATAGATAAATGTTGGATGGGTTAAAATGAGGGAAACCGATATGTGTGTTGGAGCATTGAGGGACTCCTCTAGCTGTCAGCTATTGGTTGATCATGTCCAGTGTGAAAGTTTATGTTGTGCATCATTAAAACATATTGGACCACTCTAACACATGTAGAAATCCTTCCAAACGCACCACCAGTAAATCACTATAGAAATCCCTTGTAGTTGCGAGATAAGGATGAATCATTGTTGCTGAATATAATATAACAGCATCATTACAGCCCGTCAAAGCATCCCAAATAAAGCTACACATCTGAAATACCGTTAGAAAAAAATTATAATAATTGATTACAGGACAAAACCAAAGCGCACAATTCAGTGCTGTTGCTCACAGAGATACATTGTACAACATGGAGGACAGGAGGGGAGAGCGGGCAGGCATGAGGGATAAAACATGGCCTTCAGAGGAAATATGGTGAATTCTCTACAATCACCAGAGAAACATTACAGAGCTTTACCCGCACAACCACGACCACCAAAACACCATCAGCTACACACGGCCAGAGGACGAGACAACGGGAGGATTCAGGGGATACACTGTAAATAAATACACATATATTGTACCAACGTCATTCATTTCACTGTGTGGCCATGTTGAAGATGCGATGTGTGTCCCGCTCTCAACGAACGAATGAACGCGCGCTTGCTCCCTCTCTCTCAAACGGTTGTTGTGTTCAAGCGCCGGTCCAGTTAACGCGTATCGAGGATGAACATTAACAGAACGTTCACAAGCACCAGAACCGCGATCACCGTGAACACAACAAATGTCTGGACATCCAGGGCCATGGTGCAATGCTGCAAGGCGTGAGGGACGCCACTGCTGCCGTGTCTGTGTGCTCCGTGTCGGGATGACGGGAGGCGCTCGCTGCTGCTCTGCTCTGGTCTCGACCGGGACTGTTTGAATTTAACGGTCCAGACAGCATCCACCATTTGGCTACAGATTGAAAAGAAAAAGACAGGGGGGAAAACGGTCTCCCAGGCTACGCTTATTGTCTTCGCCCTACACGCGCTATTGCAGCTCATAAAAGGCTTGCGAACAGATGCATCATCTTCCTCACCATCATCATCCTCATCACCGTCCGTCAGCACCGATTATTCTCCTCGGGTCAACACCCGCAGGTGTTCGCTGTTTCTCCCCCTGAACAGACACTGTCAGGATTCAAGCCAGCTGACACTCAACAACACACAAAAGTATTGTCTATCAGTCTTTCTGTCTGTCTGCGGCCTACGCGCGGGCTGTTGAGCCTTCTGCTTGTCTTGGACCGGAAAGATGGAACAAAGAGAGAGCTGGCTGTGAAGCAGCGAGAGCTCGAGAGGCGGTCCTGCCAGAATACTGATCCGCGCTCAGCTACGAGGCTACCAGGATCACCTACCACGGAGGAAAGGAGGGGGGGATAATGCCTACACACAAAAACAATATTTACCTCTGAGTGAGGACAAACCAAACCACAACCCTATTCAACCAAAAAACAAACCACAAACCATATCCTATCAACCTCACCTCCTAAACATATTTGTATAATATCACCTTGCTCTATGAATCATTCCCAACATTAATTATCCTCAACCTGTGATGAAGGACAATTCATGTCAGATTTAATTAAAGGTGTAATTTCCCCCTGAAATTACCATTGGAACCTGTCAGCATTTTCCTGCCAGATTCTTACAGTAGATCTAATCAATCTGACTCTATGCCCTAGGGTCCAGGTGATCGACCTGACAGTATACCTAATCAATCTGACTCTATGCCCTAGGGTCTAGGTGATCTACCTGACAGTAGACCTAATCAATCTGACTCTATGCCCTAGGTCTGGGATCTAACCTGACAGTAGACCTAATCAATCTGACTCTATGCCCTAGGGTCTAGGTGATCTATCTGACAGTAGACCTAATCAATCTGACTCTATGCCCTAGGGTCCAGGTGATCTACCTGACAGTAGAATTTACACCAGTCATTATCTTCTCACATTGTAGGCCTATTAGACAGTAAACAGCCCTATAACACCATAGACATTGTATTGAAGACCACGCCTCTGCAGATGGACTAATTGGTCCAGGCCACGCCCCTTTCCATTATACCTGTTCCCACACCTGTTGTCACTCTCAAATCACTCCTCAGGTTTTTTCTCACTTCTCACTTTGCCAATTTAACCACCTTCTCCCCTCCTGAACACAGCAAATCCTTTGATGGTGATGCGACAGGTGGCATATTCTCGTTCCTACCTTGTTGTTATATACATGATTATATGGAAGTGTGATTACCAAAACATGCTGCCAGTTCAAGTTCCTCTAGTCTATTGGTAAACATGTTGCCAGTTCCTCTAGTCTATTGGTAAACATGTTGCCAGTTCCTCTAGTCTATTGGTAAACATGCTGCCAGCTCCAGTTCTTCTAGGTATATTGGTGAACATGCTGCCAGTTCCTCTAGTCTATTGGTAAACATGCTGCCAGTTCCTCTAGTCTATTGCTAAACATGCTGCCAGTTCCTCTAGTCTATTTGATAAACATGCTGCCAGTTCCAGGTCCTCTAGTCTATTGGTAAACATGCTGCCAGCTCCAGTTCCTCTAGTCTATTGGTAAACATGCTGCCAGTTCCTCTAGTCTATTGGTAAACTGCTGCCAGTTCCTCTAGTCTATTGGTAAACATGCTGCCAGTTCCAGTTCTCTAGTCTATTGGTAAACATGCTGCCAGTTCCTCTAGTCTATTGGTAAACATGCTGCCAGTTCCTCTAGTCTATTGTAAACATGCTGCCAGTTCCAGTTCCTCTAGTCTATTGCTAAACATGCTGCCAGTTCCTCTAGTCTATTGCTAAACATGCAGCCAGTTCCTCTAGTTTATTACTAAACATGCTGCCAGTTCCTCTAGTTTATTACTAAACATGATGCCAGTTCTTCTAGTATATTGCTAAACATGCTGCCAGTTCAGGTCCTCAGATCTATTGCCAAACATGTTGCCGGTTCCTCTAGTTTATTACTAAACATGTGCCAATTCCTCTAATCTATTGCTAAAATGATGCCAGTTCCAGTTCCTCTAGTCTATTGCTAAACATGCTGCCAGTTCCTCTAGTCTATTTGATAAACATGCTGCCATTCCTCTAGTCTATTGATAAACATGCTGCCAGTTCCTTAGTCTATTGGTAAACATGCTGCCAGTTCCTCTAGTCTATTGGTAACATGCTGCCAGATCCTCTAGTCTATTGGTAAACATGCTGCAGATCCAGTTCCTCTAGTCTATTGGTAAACATGCTGCCAGTTCCTCTAGTCTATTGGTAAACATGCTGCCAGATCCAGTTCCCTCTAGTCTATTGGTAAACATGCTGCCAGTTCCAGTTCCTCTAGTCTATTGGTAAACATGCTGCCAGTTCCAGTTCCTCTAGTCTATTGTAAACATGCTGCCAGTTCAGTTCCTCTAGTCTATTGGTAAACATGCTGCCAGTTCCAGTTCCTCTAGTCTATTGGTAAACATGCTGCCAGTTCAGTTCCTCTAGTCTATTGGTAAACATGCTGCAGTTCCAGTTCCTCTAGTCTATTGCTAAACATGCTGCCAGTTCCAGTTCCTCTAGTCTATTGGTAAACATGCTGCCAGTTCCAGTTCTTCTAGTCTATTGGTAAAAATGATGCCAGTTCCTCTAGTCTATTGGTAAACATGCTGCCAGTTCCTTCAGTCTATTGGTAAACATGCTGCCAGTTCCAGTTCCTCTAGTCTATTGGTAAACATGCTGCCAGTTCCTCTAGTCTATTGTAAACATGCTGCCAGTTCTCTAGTCTATTGCTAAACATGCTGCCTGTTCCTCTAGTTTTATTGGTAAACATGCTGCAGTTCCAGTTCCTATAGTCTATTGCTAAACATGCTGCCAGCTCCAGTTCCTTAGTCTATTGGTAAACATGCTGCCAGTTCCTCTAGTCTATTGGTAAACATGCTGCCAGATCCAGTTCCTCGAGTCTATTGCTAAACATTCTGCAGTTCCAGTTCCTCTAGTCTATTGTAAAATGCTGCCAGTTCCTCTAGTCCATTGGTAAACATGCTGCCAGTTCCAGTCACTCTAGTCTATTGGTAAACATGCTGCCAGTTCCTCTAGTCTATTGGTAAACATGCTGCCAGTTCCTCTAGTCTATTGGTAAACATGCTGCCAGTTCCTCTAGTCTATTGGTAAACATGCTGCCAGTTCCTCTAGTCTATTGCTAAACATGCTGCCAGTTCCTCTAGTCTATTGGTAAACATGCTGCCAGTTCCTCTAGTCTATTGGTAAACATGTGCCAGTTCCAGTCACTCTAGTTATTGGTAAACATGCTGCCAGTTCCTATAGTCTATTGTCAAACATGTTGCCAGTTCCATTTCCTCTAGTCTATTGGTAAACATGCTGCCAGTTCCAGTTCCTCTAGTCTATTGGTAAATGCTGCCAGTTCCAGTTCCTCTAATCTATTGCTAAATGCTGCCAGTTCAGTTCCTTTTAGTCTATTGGTAAACATGCTGCCAGTTCCAGTTCCTCTAGTCTATTGCTAAACATGCTGCCAGAACCTCTAGTCTATTGGTAAACATGTTGCCAGTTCTCTAGTCAGTTGATAAACATGCTGCCAGTTCTTCTAGTCTATTGCTAAACATGCTGCCAGTTCCTCTAGTCTATTGCTAAACATGCAGCCAGTTCTCTAGTTTATTACTAAACATGCTGCCAGTTCCTCTAGTTTATTACTAAACATGATGCCAGTTCTTCTAGTCTATTGCAAAACATGCTGCAGTTCCAGTTCTCTAATCTATTGCTAAAATGCTGAGTTCCGTTCTCTAGTCATTGTAAACATGCTGCCAGTTCCTCTAGTCTATTGATAACATGCTGCCAGTTCCTCTAGTCTATTTGATAAACATGCTGCCAGTTCCTCTAGTCTATTGGTAACATGCTGTGCAGGTCCTCTAGTCTATTGCTAAACATGCTGCCAGTTCAGTTCTCAGTCTATTGCCAAACATGTTGGCCGGTTCCTCTAGTTTATTACTAAACATGCTGCCAATTTCCTCTAATCTATTGCTAAAATGCTGCCAGTTCCAGTCCCTCTAGTCTATTGCTAAACATGTGCTGCCAGTTCCTCTAGTCTATTTGATAAACATGCTGCCAGTTCCTCTAGTCTATTGATAAACATGCTGCCAGTTCCTCTAGTCTATTGGTAAACATGCTGCCAGTCCAGTTCCTCTAGTCTATTGGTAAACATGCTGCCAGTTCCAGTTCCTCTAGTCTATTGGTAAACATGCTGCAGTTCCAGTTCCTCTAGTCTATTGGTAAACATGCCCAGTTCCAGTTCCTCTAGTCTATTGGTAAACATGCTGCAGTTCCAGTTCCTCTAGTCTATTGCTAAAACATGATGCCAGGTCCTCTAGTCTATTGATAACATGCTGCCAGTTCCTCTAGTCTATTGCTAAACATGCTGCCAGTTCCTCTAGTCTATTTGATAAACATGCTGCCAGTTCCTCTAGTCTATTGATAAACATGCTGCAGTCCTCTAGTCTATTTGATAAAACATGCTGCCAGTTCCTCTAGTCTATTGGTAAACATGCTGCCAGTTCCTCTAGTCTATTGGTAAACATGCTGCCAGTTCCTCTAGTCTATTTGATAAACATGCTGCCAGTTCCAGTTCTCTAGTCTATTGATAAACATGCTGCCAGTTCCTCTAGTCTATTTGATAAACATGCTGCCAGTTCTCTAGTCTATTGGTAAACATGCTGCCAGGTTCCTCTAGTCTTTTGCTAAACATGTTGCCAGTTCCTCTAGTCTATTTGATAAACATGCTGCCAGTTCTCTAGTCTATTGCTAAACATGCTGCCAGTTCCTCTAGTCTATTTGATAAACATGCTGCCAAGTTCCTCTAGTCTATTGCTAAACATGCTGCCAGTTCCTCTAGTCTATTTGATAAACATGCTGCCAGTGTCCTCTAGTCTATTGATAAACATGCTGCCAGTTCCTCTAGTCTATTGATAAACATGCTGCCAGTTCCTCTAGTCTATTGATAAACATGCTGCCAGTTCCTCTAGTCTATTTGATAAACATGCTGCCAGTCCTCAGTCTATTGGTAAACATGCTGCCTGTTCCTCTAGTCTATTTGATAAACATGCTGCCAGTTCCTCTAGTCAATTTGATAAACATGCTGCCAGTTCTGTAGTCTATTTGATAAACATGCTGCCAGTTCCTCTAGTCTATTGCTAAACATGCTGCCAGTTCCTTAGTCTATTGCTAAACATGCTGCCAGTTCCTCTAGTCTATTTGATAAACAGGCTGCCAGTTCCAGTTCCTCTAGTCTATTTGATAAACATGCTGCCAGGTCCTCTAGTCTATTTGATAAAACATGCTGCCAGTTCCTCTAGTCTATTGGAAAAAATGCTGCCAGTTCCTCTAGTCTATTGCTAAACATGTTGCCAGTTCCTCTAGTCTATTGTAAACATGCTGCCAGCTCCAGTTCTCCTAGTCATTGCTAAACATGCTGCCAGTTCTCTAGTCTATTTGATAAACATGCTGCCAGTTCCTCTAGTCTATTTGATAAACATGCTGCCAGTTCTTCTAGTCTATTGCTAAACATGCTGCCAGTTCCTCTAGTCTATTGTAAACATGCTGCCAGGTCCTCTAGTCTATTGCTAAACATGTTGCCAGTTCCTCTAGGTCTATTTGGTAAACATGCTGCCAGCTCCAGTTCCTCTAGTCTATTGCTAAACATGCTGCCAGTTCCTCTAGTCTATTTGATAAACATGCCTACCAGTTCTCTAGTCTTTTTGATAAACATGCTGCAGTTCTTCTAGTCTATTGCTAAACCATGCTGCAGTTCCAGTTCCTCTAGTCTATTGGTAACATGCTGCCAGTTCCTCTAGTCTATTGGTAAACATGCTGCCAGTTATTCTCTCGTTTCCTTCTAGTCTATTGGTAAACATGTGCCAGTTCCTCTAGTCTATTGCTAAACATGCTGCCAGTTCCTCTAGTCTATTGGTAAACATGCTGCCAGTTCCTCTAGTCTATTGCTAAAATGCTGCAGTTCCTCTAGTCTATTGCTAAACATGCTGCCAGTTCCTCTAGTCTATTGCTAAACATGCTGCCAGTTCCAGTTTCTAAGTCTATTGGTAAACATGCTGCCAGTTCCTCTAGTCTATTGCTAAACATGCTGCCAGTTCCTCTAGTCTATTGCTAAAATGCTGCCAGTTCCTCTAGTCTATTGCTAAACATGCTGCCAGTTCAGTTCCTCTAGTCTATGGTAAACATGCTGCCAGTTCCGTCTTAGTCTAATTGGTAAACCATGCTGCAGTTCCTCTAGTCTATTGCTAAAATGCTGCAGTCCAGTTCCCTAGTCTATTTGCTAAACATGCTGCCGAGTTCCATTCTCCTAGTCTATTGTTAACATTGCTGCCAGTTCGCTCTAGTCTATTGCTAAACATGCTTGCCAGTTCCAGTTCCTCTAGTCTATTGTTAAACATGCTGCCAGTTCCCTCTAGTCTATTGTAAAAAACAGCCCTTTTGGCCAGTTCCTTTATCAGAAACATGCTGCCAGTTTCCCCTCTATCTATTGATAAACATGCTGCCCAGTCGTTCTCTAGTCTATTGCTAAAATGCTTGCCAGCTCCAGTTCCTCTATCTATTGGTAAACATGCTGCCAGTTCCTCTAGTCTATTTGATAAACATGTGGTCCAGTTCCTCTAGTCTATTTGAATAAACATGCTGCGCCAGTTCCAGTTCCTCTAGTCTATTGTAAAATGCTGCGCTCAGTTTCTCTAGTCTATTGGTAAACATGCTGCCAGTTCCTCTAGTCTATTGTAAACATGCTGCCAGTTCCAAGTTTCTCTAGTCCATTATAAACATGCTGGCCAGGTTCAGTTCCTCTAGTCTATTGGTAAACATGCTGCCAGTTTCTCTAGTCTATTGGTAAACATGCTGCCAGTTCCTCTAGTCTATTGCTAAACATGCTGCCAGTTCTAGTTCCTGTAGTCCAGGTATTCCCAAACTTGGGTATGCGCAATGCCGTTCGGGGTACGCCAAATAAAAAAGTGATTTACATAAAAATAKAAAATAAATATATATATTTAGTGTTTTTCTTCACATTTTCAAGCATTCCATTTATATTTTCCAACGGGGCTATACATTTGGGCTAGGTTTTTTCTCGCCTGAYTAACCTCATTTCACTGCCAAAAATAAAAATGAACCATCTAGTGTTCAGCGAAATAACAACTCAATGTTAAATACAGGTAGCCTAGTCAAATAATTAACATCCAATCACATTATCTGTTACTCTCTCGCGGGAATTCCACTAACGGTCTGTTTGTAGTCAAACGTAGCTGCTGCTCATTCAGTTTGCTCGAAAATTGATAAATGGCTAAAACAAGTAAGGCCCGTGTCCATAGAGACACATACCAGCTCTACTGGCAGTACTGCTACTACCAGCAGTACTGCACCTGCACCTGTCGACGACACAAGTTGTTCTGCTTCCACGAGCACATCCAATGCTATCATCAGAAATACTACATTTGTTATTAGCCCAGCTAGCATAGACACTGACAGTTGTGAATCTGATGCAGCCGAAGAGCTACAGCCCCCATATCCGGGAAAGCACCGAACAACGAAGAGACAGCCTACAGGGAGGTGAGGGCACTCAGAGTGTGGTGTCAAGAAAACAACCTCTCACGCAACATCAACAAAACAAAGGAGATGATCGTGGACTTCAGGAAACAGCAGAGGGAGCACCCCCCTATCCACATCGAAGGGACAGCAGTGGAGAAGGTGTAAAGTTTTAAGTTCCTCAGCATACACATCACAGACAAACTGAAATTGTCCACTCACACAGATCGTGTGGTGGAGAAAGTGCAATAGCGCCTCTTCAACCTCAGCAGGCTGAAGAAATGTGGCTTGTCGCCCAAAACCCTGACAAACTTTTACAGATGCACGATCGAGAGCATCCTGTCGGGCTGTATCACAGCCTGGTACAGGCAACTGCACCGCCCTCAACCGCAAGGCTCTCTAGAGGGTGGTGTGGTCTGCACAACGCATCACCGGGGGCAAACATACAGCACCCGATGTCAAAGGAAGGCCAAAAAGATCATCAAGGACATCAACCACCCGAGCCACTGCCTGTTCACACTGCTACCATCCAGAAGGCGAGGTCAGTAAAGGTGCATCAAAGCAGGGGCCAAGAGACTGAAAAACAGCTTCTTTCTCAAGGCCATCAGACTGCTAAACAGCAWTCACTAACTCAAAGAGGCTGCTGCCTACATTGAGACCACATCACTGGCCACTTTAATAAATGGATCACTAGTCACTCTATACAATGCCACTCTAAATAATGCCACTTTAATAATGTTTACATATCTTACATTACTCATATCACATGTACTGTATATACTGTATTTACACCATCTACTGCACCTTGCCTATGCCGCTCGGCCATCGCTCATCCATATACTTATATGTACATATTCTCATTCACCCCTTTAGATTTGTGTGTAGTAGGTAGTTGTTGTGAAATTGTTAGATTACTTGTTAGATATTACTACACTGTCGGAACTAGAAGCACAAGCATTTCGCTACACTCACATTAACATCTGCTAACCATGTGTATGTGACAAATCTAATTTGATTTGATTGATTTGATTTATATTATTATTTGTGCCCTTGTCCTATAAGAGCTCTTTGTCACTTCCCACGAGCCGGGTTGTGACAAAAACTCACACTCATTCTTATGTTTAATAAATGTATTGTATAGTGTGTGGCAGGCTTACAATGATGGCAATAAACAACATTTGAGAGTGTGCTGACCCTGGTGCTAGAGGGGGTACGCAGCTGGAGGTTGAATGTTTGAATGGGTACGGGACTATAAAAAGTTTGGGAACCACTGCTCTAGTCTATTGCTAAACATGATGCCAGTTCCTCTAGTCTATTGCTAAACATGCTGCCAGGTCCTCTAGTCTATTGGTAAACATGATGCCAGTTCCTCTAGTTTATTGCTAAACATGCTGCCAGGTCCTCTAGTCTATTGGTAAACATGATGCCAGTTCCTCTAGTTTATTGCTAAACATGCTGCCAGTTCCTCTAGTCTATTGGTCTTTGACTAAAACATGCCGTGCCAGTTCCTCTAGTCTTATTGCTAAACATCTGCCAGTTCATTCCTACGTCTATTGTTAAAACATTGCTGCCAGTTCCGTCTAGTTTTTACAAACATGCTTGCCAGTTCCTCGTATCATTTACTAATACATGCTGCCAGGTTCCTCTAGTCTAGTTGGAACACGATGCTGCAGCAGTTCCTCTAGTCTATTGTAACATGCGCCAGTTCCTCTTATCTATTGTAAAATGCTGCCAGTTCCTCTAGTCTATTGATAAACATGTCGCGCAGTTCCTCTAGTCTATTGGTAAACATTGCCAGTTCCTCTAGTCTATTATAAAAGCATGCTGCAGTTTCCTCTAGTTATATTGCAAACATGCTGCCAGTTTCCTCTAGTTTATTGTAAACATGCTGCCAGTTCTTCTAGTCTATTGGTAATACTATCTGCCAGTTCCTCTAGTCTATTGGTAAACATGCATGATGCTCTCTTGAATGATTCTGTCGGTAGAGTGGCGCTGTACAAGCCTAGGTGTGGCTGGACGATTAGAGTTGCTGGCGGACTGCCTTTTTAGGAGTGGCTCTATTGGAGGGTGATGCAGGATAACTTAGTTGGCGTAAAGTGCAAGATGGAGACGTGCGGATCGGCAAGAAATGGGTGTGGGACGATGGTAGCTTTGTGTGGGCTGGCTGTCCGGTTTCGGGTGCCGGAAAACTGGGAGGATGTAAAAGAGATACACAGGGCCAACTAATCACAAAAAACGAGAAAAGACAACAGGACAACAGAGAAAAATGGAGGACAGACAATGTATCATCCTGTTGAGTTCATTTGTGATCGTCTGAACGTGTCTAGTCGCTAGAGGCGTCTTGGGGGTATATGTGGAGAGATTATGGACGTCGCGGCGGCAGGCGGCGATCGGTCGTGGCAGGCGTTGTGGTCACTGTTGGGAATGTGGATCGAGTTTGTTGGCTGTCGCATAAATCGAAGAGCTGGCGTGGACGCGAGTGCGTACGTTTAGAGGTCAATCTTGGTCGAGATAGCATTTGAGAGTAGATGTACCTAAACCTAAAATAAATGCTATGTGCATTCCGGTACACGCAGCCAATCGTCGTTCCGTTCCAAAATGAGCTCAATATGAGTCGACAGATCAAAGGGGGTGTTGTTTATTTTCCATGGTGGAACTGTTGGCTTTATCAGCTGCCGTGCCTGCGACTCCCTACATAGTCTGTCTACGCGGTTTGGATGTTTCTGCCTCTGTAGCACCTACTCACATTGGTCTTCGAAGACAGGGAGATTGCCGTATTGCCCATTTCGATGACATTGTTAGGCTACATATCTACGCCGCCAGCAATTGCAAAACAGACCGGCCACACGTGTTCAGGCTATGTACTAAAAGTGCATGCACACACACGCTCTTCACATCTTGTGTGTTTTATTTAGCAGATGTAGTGTTTGGGTCAGTTGTGGTGTTCACAAGCTAATCACGTGTCAACGGCAAGTAGCTCCATCGAGACCAAACTCATTGGCAGGCACTAGAATGGTCCTTACTGAGACGAGCTCAGATGACATTTCAAGCATGGCATTCGGCATAGGTATGCCACCCCTTTCGCAAACAACTCAGTTCTTTCAAACTTCTGCCCAGCTAGAGAGCTGGCCCCGCGGTTAAGTCGTGTGTTTATTGTGGAGGGTGGAAAGCAGACAACGTTGCTTATTCGAGGCCAGTGAAGGTGGTGGCAGGCGCCAGCCAAAGCTCAACCGAGGAACTGGACGGCGCTGGCAGAATGTCTGGAACGGGCGTGTAGCACATGAAAAGCGTCTGTCCCTCGCGTTCAACATCAGCTACCGAGTTCCAAACTGCCTCTGGAAAGCAAACATCAGCACAATATAGCTGTTCTTGCGGGAGGAGCATTCATGAAAATAGGTTTTTCCAGTGGCCGATGGCAGCGCCAACAAGAGAAAAAAGAAAAAGACCCAAAGCGCTAAAGGATCACCAATGCGCAATGGGCCGAAGGCGCGCGGCTTGGCAGTGTATGTAAAAGCTCGACCGCTATAGACTCTGGCGATTGCAAAGTGGAGAGCACATCCATTTCGTCACGTACTGGAGTGAGTGAATTGACACGGCTTCACCCATCTGGCAGTGTCTCCGAGCGGATGGAATCTTGGGTTATGGCAGATGCCAAGTACGAACGTTTAATCTGCCCGAGATGCTTCAGTGCTCGAGATTGAGTAAAAGGTTTTGGTGTAGGAAGAATAAATGGTCTGGCGGCTATTTTTCATGGTTCAGGGTCTAGGCCCCTTCAAGTTCAAGTGAAGGGAAATCTTAACGCTACAGCGTTCAATAACGATTTTTGAGAGCGATTCTGTGCTTCCAACTTTGTTGGCAGACAGTTTGGGGAAGGCCCTTTCCTGTTTCAGCATGACAATGGCCCCCGGTGACAGCAGAAGGAGGTCCATGGACAGTGCATTGGGGTTTGTTGAGATCAGTGTCGGGAAAACTGTGATGGCCTTGCATGCAGAGCGTATGGGACCTCATACTTGACGGCGCAGCCAGAGTCGGAACAACTTGGGATGAATTGGAATGGCACGGACTGCAAGCCCTCCCCGCCCCCTATAATGGGTGCCCCCCCTTTACAATAAATGAAGGATATGCGCTACTGCCCCGCGCCCCAAAAAACCTCCCAAAAGAAAAAAAAGTCAAGAGTGGGCCCCCCCCCCCCCCGACCTTCACTAATTGGCTCGTTGTGGTCCTGCAGCAGATATTCCAACTATCATAGTAGGAAAGACCTTCCCGATTAGTGGAGGCCTTTATAAGCAAGCAAAGGGGGTGACCAACTCGCTATAGTTAATGCCCATTCGAGTTTGGAATGAGAAATTTTCGGACGAGCAGGCTGTCCACATACTTTTGGTCATGTTAGTGTAATTGGGATCGGGCATAGTGCATGTATCTCCAAGGAGGTAGGGATGAGGCCTTTTCCAGTCCTACTCATTGGTACGTGCTCCAAGTGTGGATATGTTATAGCATATATACTGACGATAGCAGTAAGTTATTACCCCAGGAATCTGCATATAGCTCTGTAATGCTATTAGGCGTTGCCCTGGCGGAGGGGCCAATGGAAGGGAACACCAGTGAAAAAGGTATCACCGCTATTCGCTATTCAACACAATTTCCATTTACTATTATGATTTTTCCGGTTCTCTGTAAAGTATGGGTCGAGTAACTAACTTTGGCTGCGTTTACAAGGCAGCTCCCAGTTCTGATCTTTTTTGTCCACTAAATTGGTCCCTGTTTGACCAAATGGACACATCGGATGTTTTCGACCATGCAGCTTCTTTTCAAGAACTGGATCCTAATTGGTTCAAAGACCAATTAGTGAAAAAAATATCAGAATTAGGCCTGGCCTGTGTAAATGCAGCATTGGTGTCCAAGTCAACTGAGTGTGAGGAGCTGCACTATTTTTAAAGGGCCGCAACAGCCTGCCCCCTATGGTAATTTAGACGGCACGCGACTGTAAAGTAACAAGTTAACAATACTTTGCAGTACTGGGACTTAAGTAGTTTTTTGGTAGTCGTGTACTATTAGTTTGTTATATTTTTGAGCAAGTTTTTTTAGCTTTTTACTCCAACTACATTTCCTAAAAAGAAAATAGGATGTACTTTGTTTATCCCATAGCATGTTTGCCCCTGCCACCCAAAAAGATTACTCGTTACAGTTTCAAATGCTTTATCAGGGCAAGAAAAGGGTTCCCAAGTTCACGCACTTATCAAGGAGAACAGTCCCTGGTCATGCACCACTAGCCTCTAGGATTCTTGGCGGTGATTCATTTTGTCGAAGTTAATTGGTCCTCTGTGTTAGAGTGTAAACGCCTGGCTATCTGTAAATAAAGTAAAACAAGTAACTGGTCGCTGTCTGGGTTGATTGCTTAATATAGGGATATTAAAGAAGGATTTTTTTAAATATATTTTTTGATACTTAAGTATGATTTGTTCAGGCAAAGTTGACAGGTTTACTTCGTTGATACTTACGTTTATTTAAAACCCAAAATCCTTAAAAGACTGTTTTAACTCAGTAGTATTTTACTTGAGGTCATTTTCTATTCAAGTATCTTGACTTTTACTCAAGTATGAAAATCGCGATGACTTTTTCCACCTGGTATAACGGTGCCCTGGTCAGAATATACTGGGTCACGCACTGATGCAAAGTCCATCGGGGAAAAACGCTAACAAATAAAGTGCACTGGGCTGCTCTCTGCCTGGCGAATAACTATACCAATGGCACTTTTCTCGTTAGAATAACTATTCAGTCGTACAACGTTTTTCGAAATGAGACAACATGAGGCATGTGCCCCAAAATACTAAATTTGAATGCAATTTGATGGCATGACTAATTCGTTAAGAGGTGCTTTTCCTGCACCATAAACCGATATAGGTACCGGTACAGAAAATACATTCCATAGTTGGGATAGTTGTGCAGTACCCTGCTTTAGGTGTTTAAAACCAAACAACAATTGAATATCAGAAAGTTTAAAAATAATCCAAAGGCCCCGAAACTCACCTGAGTGACGAGGTCTGTTTTGTGCTGTCATGGTCCTTGTCACCGCATTGTCATATCCCAAACAATGTGTTCACATTGACACGCGACAGCAATGGAGTAGGGAAAGAGCACGAAGGCAGATCTGGAGTACAGGTTACTTCAAGAACTACAGCATCCGCATTTGCCAAACGTTTGCCCTAATCAGGAAAGTTCTGGGCGACAAGAGAGTTTTGAATCCAACCTATTTTAAAATGCTAAAATGGATCATACCACAAGCTTTTCCCTTTAGTTGACATGACATTGAACAAATGTGAGCTGGTTGAATGGAGATCTACCCTCTCTGTGAGATGAGTCCAATTGTCTTAATATTCAAAACCTTGCAGCATCATCAGCAGCACGTTGTTTAATTTGGTCAACACAAGTACAGGTCATATCATACCAGAATACATATGGCCGGGTAATATATACGGCTGCCTACAGGATGCCATATTATATAGGCACCAGTGGTGTTACTCCACATAATTGTGGGGATGACGAGATGATAGAATGTGAAAAGACTTGTGTTAATAAAGTGTCATAACGGAATATCTTTTCACATATATTTTCAGCATATTTATCCATGTTGTTGTAAAACAGACAGAAATGAAAAACATGGCTGACGTTTTTACGCACAGAAAGTAGCGCTACATTGGCAAATCACGCACTAAAAGCACAATGGACAGAAAATGCATTAGGCTTGTCATTGAATCCAATAAAATTTCGAATAAAAAAATAGCTTTATATGGGCCATGACAATCCTTGTTTAAGGACGGGAAATCCACTGTTTTTACTCTGCAAGAAGATAAAAAAAAAAATAAAGGGTTTTGTGATGGTCTTTTTTTGCGGGCATTGCCCGTACGCGTAACGGCGTGATGTAGCTTTTGGCACGGCCTTGCGATTCACAGAAGGGCGGACCGCCGCCCTTGACGCCGCCGACTTGTGGGGCAACGCAGTTTCCGAGAGTGTACCTGTCCATCAAAACTCCCTTTTAATTCCTCTGCTGTGGTCATTACTGCTCTAACGTACAACCTACGTTAACTGTTTGGCAATGAGGTAGGATGAAGTGGAGTGCGGTCCAGGTTACACTTCCTCGTCTAAAACCTTAGGCGGAACTGCGCTGACGTGGCAAGATGGCGTAAGCTCGGTCGCACTATGTGTGGGACAGCGGGAACAAGACCGTGGAGTCGCATGGGGATTTAAGCGTACTCTGCCATTTAGCTGTTTGTTGATGACTGGTTTGTATTTTGTTCAGACTTTGTTGTCAATATCTTCCGCACACCTTGGTGTCCACGGCATAAAGGCGAGTCCTTTCAAGAATGCAGCTGTAGCAGCAGGTGCGTGCTGACACACTATCCCGGATCCTCTCGCTATAGAGTTTCGATAACTATCACGAAGTGGTACCACTGACGAACCATTCGGTGTCCAGAACAACGAACTTGAGCTCCTCTGTGTGAAATACCTATTAACCGAGTGGGCCATTACTGCGCAGCAGAAACAACTAACGGAATCCTGTGAGGGGAGAGACTCGCATCTACTGCAAACATGCTGCTGCTGCTGGAGTTTGTGCTCATCGTTACGCAGGTGCTGCTTCCAACGAGAAGCCAGTCTAGCTACACACTTCAGAGCCTGCAGCGAGATAATCATTGATCGAGTTGCTGCGGCCTGAACGGAGTTGAAAAGAGATGCCGTACCCAGTGCACATCAATAAAAAGGAAACCGCAAACCAACGGTCGTGCCGATCATGACTCGAGTATGCAACAAGATATCGGATTCAGGGACGTCGTGAACCGAGAGTGATCATGTGTGGATAGAGGACTTGATGTTGTGGACTGTATGATTGTGCATACTTCAGAGGTTTAGAGGGGATTTTTTTTCAGTGATAGTCAAAAGGTCGAAATCGTGAAAATAAACCTGCATTCAATTGTGTGACACTAGACAAAGATGGACCAAGTTACAGAAAAGGTGTGAGGAGAGATGAAAACATGGCAAATGGGGAAGGAAAAACTGTTCACAAGTGCATTGGTAAGCCGCAAATCACGCATCAGTGGAACTTGGAGGCCCTGGCAACGCCGCATTTGGGCACAGGTATACTGTTGGATTCCTGTGAAGTCAATATAAATGATGGAGTGATAGCGCGAGACCTGGACCTTTCCATCTGGCGGAGGCGCAGGCTACTTTGAAGCTAATGTCCTACAGGAGGCCCTCTCCATTCTCCGACCGGAAGAGAAGCAAGAAAAATGTGAGGACAGACAAGGTGACGCGTACATAGCGCGGAAGTGGAGAAACAGAACAAATACCTTCAGAGAAGAAGGTAGCAGCAAGTACAGGATTCCACACTCAATCCCTGACGGCAAGTTGTCTGTACAGGGCGGTGTGCAAGCCGCCTAATGGAGAGCAGGTCTAGATGCATTCAAGGAGGCTGAGTGGACCAGAAGCAAATGACCCAACATAGCCGAACCCCCTGCATTGATCTTAGAACCCCATTGCATAGTGAGGGGGAATGCTTTCGGGGAGTTTCCTGGTCAAGCCTGCAGCGCAGGACGAGTGGCCTGGGCAGGCTATTCCGGAGCTTTTCTCGTGCGATGAGATCAGATGTTGAAGTGTGAAATTTAACCTGACACACTGAGGTAGCTTGGAGAGGTCCCACGGTTTTTCAACCCATGGTGCACATAGACCTGGGGAAGAGGACTCGTGCCCAACCCACTGTCTGGTTGAGTTTGGCCTCAGTAACGGACACTGTACGATGTCCTGCTGTGGACAGGTGTGTGGCCCAACCCAGAGTAGGACGACTGGTTTCCGTCATTCTCAGATGCAAAGGATAACCGGGAACGAAGAGCTGGCCAAGTCGGGTCGCGCGAATGGCAGCTCACTCGTCTAAAATTGTAACATCGAACAAAATGGTCATATTTGACAACAATAGTTATCCGATTGCCTGCATTGAAATATTACTGGGTGTGTTATCAGTAGGACTAGCTGCTCACTACGTAAATGGGCCAAGTCATCTCTGTGATAGTAGTGGAGACCCTACTGGTATCTGAGGTCCTGAGAGGCCTCAGTTCAGGCAACCTGGGGGCCCCTGTTGGCCCCTGTGCCTAAGGGACATCTCCTCACAGCGCAGTCTCACCGACCATCCTGAGGCTCATACTGGTTCTCCTCGTCTCTCTTCCTCTTCTCTCTCGTCTGCTCTCGTTATCTGCTGTCTCTCCCTCATCTCAGTCACTCTCTCTCAAAAATCGCAGAGTGCACTTTCATTATGTGGTGTTGGGTCACTGTCAACATTGCTTATTCATGTTTATTTTTCTACGTTTTTGGTCGATTGTGAACCGAATTAAAGGTGAGGCAGCAGCATGTTAATTTTGGATGTGTTGTGTGTAAATGACTCTGAAATCGCCAAAGAAATGACACTTGAAGGGAGATTAGTGTGGTTATTTTTACTTAATCGGCACTATTGAATAGGAGCGTGTTAAATATGTTTGAGCACTTAGGTGATGACTAGTTATTAGGTATTTTTGACTGGTTTTGCATTGACAGGTTATTTTGTTGGTATTAATTACATGTAACAGTTAAGGGCTGTGTTTGGCTAAAGCTTTATGCCTTTGTGAGGTGCTTGAGCAACAAACAGCAAACATTGGGTTTTTAAATAATCATCGTAATAATAATGCATTTAGGTATCTAGGCTTGTATCACAACCGGCTTGTGATCGGGAGCTCCCATAGGGCGGGGCGCACAACTTGGCCAAGCGTCGTCCGGGTTTGGCCGGTATAGGCGTCATTGTAAATGAAGATTTTGTTCTTAAACTGACTTTGCCTGGTTAAATACATCCATTTTTTGAAATAACATTTTTGGGTGTTCCATTTTGGCGCTTTCTGTCTTACTATTTTGACATTATTTAAAATCTGCACTGCAAGATCAAGGTCTCACCTACACACACTTTCTATCTAGACTCGGAACTGAGGTGGCAATCTTCCAGGGGTGTTGTTATTCGCGTAACAAATACCACAATGGCTGAGTATTATGTTTGCTTTATTTCGCTGCACGCACCCATTAGAGTGGCCGTATTAAA
>NC_036846.1:23026449-23028115 GCF_002910315.2 Salvelinus sp. IW2-2015
TAAACATGCTGCCAGTTCCTCTAGTTTATTGGTAAACATGCTGCCAGGTCCTCTAGTCTGTACACCTGTTTGATGCTATTCATGCTTTCAGTTGGTATGCCATGTGTTCCCTTTGTTCTAGTTAATATTTGGCAGTTTTCTAAGTTTATTACATAACACCGTTAAGCCCATTTCCCTCCTGTTTATTCACCCGGCACTGCTTGTTCATTTAGGCACTTTTATGTTGATTTACCCCTGACATGCATGTCCCTCCTAGACCAACACATCCTTCCTAACCCTACCTACAAGCCAAAACAAATACAGGAGCAAATCCACCCCCATCTGTTTGCCTTCGCTGTGTGTGAAATAAATTGGTCCTCATTGCATTCTGACCGACACCCCATGGTGGCAGCCACAGTCCTGAACCGAACTTCCAGTCCACCCCAGTCCTTTGTTTTAGATAGATTCTATAAAGAATGGTAAACAGATCTACACCATATACATGTTCTATAAATATTACACTATAGATTCTTTAACCCTAATGAGCCCCACTGTAAAGCCAGCATGTTGTTTTTTTAAACTTCTAACCCCTTTTAAACACTGTGTGTTTGAGCTACAGACTTCTGGGTTGTACCATTGGATTCGTCTAGTTCTTGCATCTGTAGATCCCAACCATTAATCTGCTTTGCTTTSCTCTGTGACGCTCACAAGCTACACAAGAGTCGTTAGAAGGGGTTCTTCTACATAGAAGAGCATAGAAAATCCCAGGACATAGTGTCTATAATACTGTAATAAGGTCACATAGTTGCTGTCACAAACTCCAAACAGTTGTCACTGTGTTGCAGCCTTGTTGTCGCAGCCTTGTGGGAAAAACTTGAAGGAGAGAGATGCTGCTTTTAAACACGGCAAGGTGACTGGGAACAATTGTATGGTTAAACAGTACAAATACAACCTACACAGATCGATCAAAACGGCGAGACGCAAGTATGGGGACAAAGTGGAGGAGCAATTCAYCGGGTCGGACACGAGGCGTATGTGCCAGGGACTTCAAAAACAAAGCCAGCTAGCTGTCGGCCCAGACAYCATCCCTAGCCGCCTGGGCCGATCATGTGCATACCAGCTAGCTGTTGTGTCTTGGACATTTTAAATCTCTCTCTAGTTCAGGCCGTTATCCCCACCTGCTTCATGATGTCCACTATCATCCCCGTTCCCAAGAAAGGGAAAGTAACTGAACTGAATGACTACCGACCTGTAGCACTCATTTCCGTCATCATGAAGTGCTTCGAGAYGCTAGTCAAAGAACCCATCACCTCCTTCCTCCCTGACACACTCGACCCTCTCCAATTCGCTAACCGCCCTGACATAATGAAGGACGGCGCCATTGCACTGCACACTGCCCTCACCCACCTGGAAAAAAGGAAAGCATGTGTGAGGATGCTGTTCAGTGACTACAGCTCAGCCTTCAATCCCATCGGACTTCAACACCGGTCTTCACCWCAAAGCTCACGGCCCTGGAACTTAACTCCTCCCTATGCAACTGGGTCCTGGACTTCCTGACGGGCCATCCCCATGGTGAAGGTAGACACTATTACCTCCTCCGCACTGATCCTCAACACTAAAACCCCACAAGGGTGTGTCCTCAGTCCCCTCATGTACCCCTGTGTACCCACGACTGCGTGACCTCACA
>NC_036846.1:23028982-23044847 GCF_002910315.2 Salvelinus sp. IW2-2015
CAACAGACATTTACCCTGCCCCCTCCCCCAACAGACATTTACCCTGCCCCCACCCCCAATGGACATTTATCATTGTTACAGTTGTAAATATGTATTTATTATTTGCATTATTGTTTCATTCACTTTCTCTTTTTGGCCTGCACTGTTGCAGCTTGGAGTTTAAGAATTTCACTGTACCCTGCAATTACATCTGCGACCCGGTGCATGTGACTAATAAACTCATTTTATCTAATCTGACTAGTTGGATATTCATTTCCCAGTCAGCAAACAAATTCTGTACTTACAGCATTGACATAGATTWATTTTTTTCTTAGGTTTTTGCTTTGCCGGACCTTATTTTATTTATTGACATATGTCAATGAAACTCATGAATGCAACTGTTTTTGTCAAATTGTTTTGTATTCTACTTGTAGCCCTGGTTATCTTGAAAATAAAATGGTAAAACACTTCATTGTGAGGATAAATACAAGGGCTGCATGCAGATAAATTAAAAGCTGATTTTGGCTGGGGTCTTGGGACTGATAGCACTTTCTGTACAGCACTTCGAGATATTAGCTGATGTACGAAGGGCTATATAAAATAAACTTGATTTGATAGGGTTAAAGAATGAAAGCCCTATATGCTATAGGTGGGATCTGATTGGGTATAGGTGGGATCTGATTGGGTACCAAAGAGCTGAAGATTTCCCTATATGCAGACGATTTCTTTGCTGTTTTCGGAAAACCTAGAAATGATATTCAAAACCATGACCGGCGACACCCAGGCTGTTAATTCAACTATCACCCAGGCTTTCCAATGGTGTACATCTGGTTTTACTTACTTATTAAAATATCTCCTGTGGTAAAACACAGTACAAGTCAAAAGTTTGGACACACCAACTCATTCAAGGGTTTTTCTTCTTTTTTTTTTACATTGTAGAATAATAGTGAAGAAATCAAAACTTTAAAATAACACAGAAGGAATCATGAAGTAACCAAAAAGTGTTAAACAAATCAAAATATATTTTTGATTTTTCAAAGTAGTCACCCTTTCCTTGATGACAGCTTTGCACACTCTTGGCATTCTCTCAACCAGCTTCACCTGGAATGCTTTTCCAACAGTCTTGGAGTTCCCACATATGGTTGGCTGCTTTTCCTTCACTCTGTGGTCCAACTCATCCCAAACCATCTCAATTGGGTTGAGGTCGGGTGATTGTGAAGGCCAGGTCATCTGATGCAGCACTCCATCACTCTCCTTCTTGGTCAAATAGCCCTTACACAGCCTGGAGGTGTGTTTTGGGTCATTGTCCTGTTGAAAAACAAATGATACTCCCACTAAACGCAAACCAGATGGGATGGCATGGCGTACCATTGCAGAATGCTGTGGTAGCCTGCTGGTTAAGTGTGCCTTGAATTCTAAATAAATCACCAACAGTGTTACCAGCAAAGCACCCCCACACCTTCACACCTCCTCCTCCATGCTTCACAGTGGGAACTACACATGCAGAGATCATCCGTTCACCTACTCTGCGTCTCACAAATCTCAAATTTGGACTCATCAGACCAAAGGACAGATTTCCAACGGTCTAATGTCTATTGCTCATGTTTCTTGGCCCAAGCAAGTCTCTTCTTCTTTTTGGTGTCCTTTAGTAGTGGTTCCTTTACAGGCAATTCGACCATGAATGCTTGATTCACGCAGTCTCCTTGAACAGTTGATGTGAGATGTGTCTGTTACTTGAACTCTGTGAAGCATTTATTTGGGCTGCAATTTCTGAGGCTGGTAACTCTAATGAACTCATCCTCTGCAGCAGAGGTCACCCTGGGTCTTCCTTTCCTGAGAGGTCCTCATGAGAGCCAGTTTCATCATAGCGCTTGATGGTTTTTGCGATTGCACTTGAAGAAAGTTCTTGAAATTTTGCAGATTGACTGACTTCAAGTCTTAAAATAATGATGGACTGACTGTCGTTTCTCTTTGTTTTTTGAGCTCTTCTTGACATAATATGGACTTGGTCTTTTACCAAATAGGGCTCTCTTCTGTATACCACCTACTGTCACAACACACTGATTGGCTCAAACATTCAAAAATTCCACAAATTAACTTTTAAGAAGGCACACCTGTTAATTGAAATGCAATCTAGGTGACTACCTCATGAAGCATGTTGGAGAATGCCAATAGTGTGCAAAGCTGATATCAAGGCAAAGGGTGGCTACTTTGAAGAATCTCAAATATAAATATATTTTAATTTGTTTAACACTTTTTTGGTTACTCATGATTCCATATGTACTGTACATGTATAATACAATGTTGCCCCACTCCTTCTTTTTATTAAACATTATCTTGATAGGTGGATGGCCCTGTGTCTGTCATGGATAGGTCCTATTCATATTTCTCCCTCGCCTGCTATACCCTTTTCATATGGCCCAATTTGACTTCCCAGGAAAGCCTTTACCAGTTAAACAGTGCTATCATATATTTTATCTGGTGAAGGAAAAACAACTACAGTAGGTTGAGGTACAGCCTACCAGAAAAACACCTACAGTAGGTTGAGGTACAGCCTACCAGGAAAAACCTTACAGTAGGTTGAGGTACAGCCTACACAGGAACACCTACAGTAGGTTGAGGTACATGCTACCAGGAAAACACTTACAGTAGGTTGAGGTACAGTTTACCAGGAAAACCCCTACAGTAGGTTGAGATACAGCCTACGGGAAAACACCTACAGTAGGTTGAGGTACAGCTACCAGGAAAACACCTACAGTAGGTTGAGGTACAGCCTACGCAGGAAACACCTACAGTAGGTTGAGGTACGCCTACCAGGAAAACAACTACAGTAGGTTGAGGTACAGCCTACCGGAAAACACCGTACAGTAGGTTGAGGTACAGCAGCCTACCAGGAAAAACACCTACAGTAGGTTGAGGTACAGCTACCAGGAAAACACCTACAGTAGGTTGAAGTACAGCCTACCAGGAAAACAACTACAGTAGGTTGAGGTACAGCCTACCAGGAAAACACCTACAGTAGGTGAGGTACAGCCTACCAGTTAGGGGGCCCTTCTCTTAAATGTTGTCAACTGGCATCGCAACTGAGATGTATCCTTGAGTGGGCGAATCAGCTACTCTTGGGGAAATCCCACTCCGTAACCTTTTTTACACACCCCAGACAAAGAAAGCTAAACTTACTAAAGAACATTATATGGTGAAGAACATCTCTCTGGAGACAGGTCAGGACGTTAGAAGGGCAACAATCCTGGTTTCTCAGTACTGACCCCTTTGCATGAGAACCCTGATTTCCGACCTGGGATGAACGGAGGCTTCTCTACATGGGAAGTAATGGTATCAATGTTGGGGAAGATATTGTGCAGGATGATACAATTCTAACATTTAATCAGATTGTTGGTAAATTTGGCATCTCTAAGAGTTTCTTTTAAAAATTATTTCAGTTTTCTTAATTTCATATCTGCAAAGTTGAAATTGCATCCACATGGCTTCTCCATCTCTCCTATTAAGAACCTCTTGAAGAATACGCAGCTCAAATCTATCACTCAACGTTTTTTATCTGTGCAATTTGAGGAAGATAACACAGACAACTAAGGTGTTATAATGGGGGCTGATAGTCTCCTAATAGAGCTTGAAGACTGGAAAGAAGTGTGTACGACCATCCATTTCCTAGCTTCCAACAGCCTGGGAAATGTAGGCTATGATCCTACTCTATGTAGGCTATGATCCTACTCTATGTAGACTATGATCCTACTCTATGTAGGCTCTATGTAGCTATGATCCTACTCTATGTCGGATCTATGTAGACTATGATCCTACTCTATGTAGACTCTATGTAGACCATGATCCTACTTCTAAATAGGCTATGATCCTACTCTATGTAGACTCTATGTAGACTATGATCCTACTCTTATGTCGGATCTATGTAGACTAGATCCTACTCTATGTAGACTCTATGTAGACCATGATCCTACTCTAAATAGCTATGATCTACTCTATGTAGGCTATTTCCACTCTTTATTTTTTTATTATTGTTGTCTGTCTGTTTGTTTGACGTCTTTATGCATCTATTTGTATATTTTTGTATCTGTAAATTCTGCTGTTTTCTGTATGCTATATTGATATATTAAGCAATAAGGCCTGAGGAGGTGTGGTATTGGCCATAATACAATGGCTAAGGGCTGTTCTTAAGCACGGCGTATCCAGGCACACGGAGTAACCTGGATACAGCTCTTGCAGTGGTATATTGGCAATTATACCACAAACCCCTGAGGTGCTTATTGCTAATATAAACTGGTTACCAACATAATCAGAGCAGTAAAAATACATGGTGGTATACGGTCTGATATACCATGGTTTCAGCCAATCAGAATTTAGGGCTCGACCCAGCAGTGATATAACAGTGGGGAGAACCAGTATTTGATACACTGCCGATTTTGCAGGTTTTCCTACTTACAAAGCATGTAGAGGTCTGTAATTTTTATCATAGGTACACTTTCAACTGTGAGAGACGGAATCTAAAAAAAATCCAGAAAAATCACATTGTATGATTTTTAAATAATTAATTTGCATTTTATTGCATGACATAAGTATTTGATCACCTACCAACAGTAAGAATTCCGGCTCTCACAGACATGTTAGTTTTTCTTTAAGAAGCCCTCCTGTTCTCCACTCATTCCTGTATTAACTGCAACCTGTTTGAACTCTTACCTGTATAAAAGACACCTGTCCACACACAATCAAACAGATTCCAACCTCTCCACAATGGCCAAGACCAGAGAGCTGTGTAAGACATCAGGATAAAATTGTAGACCTGCACAAGGCTGGGATGGCTACAGGACAATAGGCAAGCAGCTTGGTGAGAAGGAAACAACTGTTGGCGCAATATTAGAAAATGGAAGAAGTTCAAGATGACGGTCAATCACCCTCGGTCTGGGGCTCCATGCAAGATTTCACCTCGTGGGCATCAATGATCATGAGGAAGGTGAGGATCAGCCCAGAACTACACGCAGGACCTGGTCAATGACCTGAAGAGAGCTGGGACCACAGTCTCAAAGAAAACCATTAGTACACACTTACGCCGTCATGGATTAAATTCCTGCAGCGCACGCAAGGTCCCCTGCTTAACGCCAGTGCATGTCCAGGCCTGTCTGAAGTTTGCCAATGACCATCTGGATGATCCAGAGGGGAATGGAGAAGGTCATGTGGTTCTGATGAGACAAAAATAGAGCTTTTTGGTCTAACTCCACTCGCCGTGTTTGGAGGAAGAAGAAGTATGAGTACAACCCCAAGAACACCATCCCAACCGTGAGCATGGAGGTGGAAACATCATTCTTTGGGATGCTTTTCTGCAAAGGGACAGGACGACTGCACCGTATTGAGGGGAGGATGGATGGGGCCATGTATCGCGAGATCTTGGCCAACAACCTCCTTCCCTCAGTAAGAGCATTGAGATGGGTCGTGGCTGGGGTCTTCCAGCATGACAACGACACGAAAGCACACAGCCATGGCAACTAAGAGTGGCTCCGTAAGAAGCATCTCAAGGTCCTGGAGTGGCCTAGCCAGTCTCCAGACCTGAACCCAATAGAAAATCTTTGGAGGGAGCTTGAAAGTCCGTATTGCCCAGCGACAGCCCCGAAACCTGAAGGATCTGGAGAAGATCTGTAGGGAGGAGTGGGCCAAAATCCTGCTGCAGTGTGTGCAAACCTAGTCAAGAACTACAGAAACGTATGATCTCTGTAATTGCCAAACAAAGGTTTCTGTACCAAATATTAAGTTCTGCTTTTCTGATGTATCAAATACTTATGTCATGCAATAAAATGCAAATTAATTACTTAAAAATCATAACAATGTGATTTTCTGGATTTTGTTTTTTAAGATTCCGTCTCTCAATAGTTGAAGTGTACCTATGATAAAAAATTACAGACCTCTACATGCTTTTGTAAGTAGGAAAACCTGCAAAATCGGCAGTGTATCAAATACTTGTTCTCCCCACTGTAAATATATATATATATATATATATTATATATATATCTATATATATATGATATATTTATAAGTACTTTTCTTACTCTATAAAAGACACAAGTTAATACAAATAACAATAACACAAAATAACAATAACACAAAAAAAACAATAATACAAAATAACAATAATACAAATCAATAACATCAATAATCAATAATCTATAACACCATAGACTGTAAAACACAGATAAAAGAATGGAAAACCCAGTTCTATTATAGTCGTATCGGCAGCGTGCAAATCCATTATTACATGTAAGCGTGACCCCTGCAAACGCGTTTGACCTCTGTGCCCGAGCCTCATTGTTGGTGATGAAGAGGGGCAACAATATGGTCATGAGTGAATTCATGCAGGAGGGATATATCTCGCCGTTCCGCTGCAGACTGCTGTGGTGTGTGTGTGTGTGTGTGTGTGTGTGTGTGTGTGTGTGTGTGTGTTGTGTGTGTTGTGTGTGGTGTGTGTGTGTGTGTGTGTGTGTGTGTGGTGTGTGTGTGTGTGTGTGTGTGTGTGTGTGTGTGTGTGTGTGTGTGTGTGTAATACACACTCACTAGACAGCTTTGCTACGCAGCTAGGCACAGATCAAAGAAAATTAGGTAACCAATAAAACACTGAAATCCACTACATCATTAGGCATCATTGGGGCGGCAAGGTAGCCTAGTGGTTTAGAGTGGGGCAGGTAGCCTAGTGGTTAGAGGGGTGAGTAGCCTAGTGGTTAGAGGGGTGGCAGGTAGCCTAGTGGTTAGAGAGGCGGCAGGTAGTCTAGTGGTTAGAGGGTGGCAGGGTAGTCTAGTGTTAGAGGGGTGGCAGGTAGCCTAGTGGTTAGAGGGGTGGCAGGTAGTCTAGTGGTTAGAGGGGTGGCAGGTAGCCTAGTGGTTAGAGGGGTGGCAGGTAGTTAGTGGTTAGAGGGGTGCAGGTAGTCTAAGTCGTTGAGGGGTGGCAGGTAGCCTAGTGGTTAGAGGGGTGGCAGGTAGTCTAGTGGTTACGAGGGTGGCAGGTAAGCCTAGTGGTTAGAGGGTGTGGCAGGTAGCCTAGTGGTTAGAGGGTGGCAGGTAGTCTAGTGGTTAGAGGGTGGCAGGTAGCCTAGTGGTTAGAGGGTGGCAGGTAGCCTAGTGGTTAGAGCGTTGGCAGTAAACGAAAAGTTGCTGGATTGATCCCGAGCTGACAAGGTAAAAAAAAAATATATAATTCTCCCCTGAACAAGGCAGTTCACCCACTGTTCCCTGGTAGGCCGTTATTGTAAATAGGAATATGTTCTTAACTGAATTACCTAGTTAAATATAAATTTAAAAAATAGGTTTATTAGGGACATATACTATACAATCAATAAGATGTTTTTACTAGTAGGGTTTTTACATTACATGACTACATGCTGGTTTTTACATACATTACTACATGCTGAAGAAAAATCCCTTCCTCCAACCACAAACTGCTCTCAGCAGAGCTCACAGAAGCCTCTGACAGCATCAGGGCTGGAATATGCTATAATTTTCTCAAATAGACTTTTTCTCTCTTGTCTCTTCTCCCCCCGTCTGTCTGTCTCATGCATAGCTGTAGGCTGGGGGGCGTGTGTATGTGTGTGGTGTGTGTGTGGTGTGTGTGTGTGTGTGTGTGTGTGTGTGTGTGTGTTGTGTGTGTTGTGTTGTGTGTGTGGTTGTGTGTGTGTGTGTGTGTGTGTGTGTGTGTGTGTGTGTGTGTGTGTGTGTGTGTGTGTGTGTGTGTGTGTGTGGTGTGTGTGTTGGTGTGTGTGTGGTTCTATGGGCACTCTGCTCCCTTCTGACATTTAGACAACAAAGGTCACATCTGAAAGTCTAAAGCCTACAGCCAGCCATGCTAATGCCTCATGAATAACAAATATACACTCACACACACACACACACACCACACACACACACACACACACACACACACACACACACACACACACACACACACACACACACACACAACACACACACACACACACACACACACTCACACACACACACACACACACCAACACCACACACACACCAACACATACTACACAGCGCCCCCCAGCCTACAGCTATGCATGAGACAGACAGACGGGGGAGAAGAGGACAAGAGAGAAAAAGTCTATTTGAGGAAATTATACGCATATTCCAAGCCCTGATGCTGTCAGAGGCTTTCCTGTGAGCTCTGCTGAGATGCAAGTTTTGTTGTTTGGAGGAAGGGATTTTTCTCAGCATGTAGTAAGTAGATGTAAAAACCAAGCATGTATGTATATGTAATGTAAAAAACCTAACTAGTAAAACATGTCTTATTGATTGTATAGTATATGTCCCCTAATAAACGCTATTTTTTTTAAATTTAATTATTTAAACTAGGTAATTCAGTAAGACATAGTTCCTATTTACAGCTAACGCCTACCAGGGAAGACAGTGGGTGAACTGCCTTGTTCAGGGGGAGAATTATATATTTTTTTTTTTAACCTTGGTCAGCTCGGGGAGTCATCCAGCAACTTTTCGTTTACCTGGCCAACGCTGCTAACATAGGCTACCTGCCACCCTCTCTACCAACTAAGGCTACCTGCCCACCCTCTCCACGCCCCTTAGACTAACCTGCCACCCCTCTAACCACTAGGCACCTGCCACCCCCCTCTACCACTAGGCTACCTGCCACCCCTCTCAACCACTAAGACTAACCTGCCCACCACCTCTAAACCACTAGAGCTACCGTGCCACCCCTCTAACGACTTAGACTACCTGCCACCCCTCTAACCACTAGACTACCTGCCAGCCCTCTAACCACTAGGCTACCTGCCACCCCTCTAACCACAGACTACCTTGCCACCGCCTCTATACACTAGGCTACCTGCTACCCCTCTAACACACCTAGAAATACCTGCCACCCCTTTATACCACTAGACCTACCTGCGCCTCTCTAACCACTAAGGCTACCTGCCATCCCCTCTAACCACTAGGCTACCTGCCACCCCTTAACCACTAGGCTACCTGCCACCCACTCTAACCACTAGGCTACCTGGCCGCCCCACGATGATGCTTGATGTAGTGATTTCAGTGGTTTTATTGGTTACCTAATTTCTTTGATCTGGTAGCCTAGCTGCGTAGCAAAGCTGTCTAGTGAGTGTGGTATTGAACAACACACACACACACACCGACACACACAACACACACAGCACACAACACACACACACACAAGCACAACACACACACACACACACACACACACACACACACACTACACACACACACACACACAACATCACACACACAACACACACAGCACACAGCCCAGTCTGGCAGCGGAACGGCGGAGATAATATCCCTGCCTGCATGAATTCACTCATGACCATATTGGTGCCCCTCTTCATCCACCAACAATGAAGGCTCGGGCACAGAGGGTCAAACGCGCTCTCGCAGGGGATGGGAGGCTTAGCATGATAATATGGATTTGCACGCTGGACGATACGACCTATAATAGAATGGTTTCGCATGTCTTTATCTGTGTTGTCTTAGCAGTCTATGGTGTTATAGAGTTATTGATTATTGATGTTATGTGAATTTTGTATTTATTCGTTATTTTGTATTATTGTTTTTTTTGGTTTGTGTTATTGGTTTTTGGTGTTAATTGTTTTTATTAACTTGTGTCTTTTTTATAGAGTAAGAACAAGTAACTTTATAAATATATCATATATATATATATATATATATATATATATATATAATATTTATATTATATCAGTGGGGAGAAACAAGTATTTGAATACACTGCCGATTTTGCAGGTTTTCGCTACTTAACAAGCAATGTAGACGGTTCTGTAATTTTTTATCATAAGGTTACACTTCAACTATGAGAGACGGAATCTAAACAAAAATCCAGAAAAATCACATTGTAATGATTTTAAGTAATTAATTTGCATTTATTGCATGACAATAAGTATTTGATACATCAGAAAAGCAGAACTTAATAATTTTGGGTACAGAAACTTTGTTTTGGGCATTATAAACAGAATCATACGTTCTGTTAGTTCTTGACTAGGTTTGCACACACTGCAGCAGGGATTTTTGGCCCACTCCTCCTACAGATCTTCTCCAGATCCTCAGGTTTCGGCTGTCCCGCTGGGCAGATACCGGACTTTCAGCTCCCTCCAAAGATTTTCTATTGGGTTCAGGTCTGGAGACTGGCTAGGCCACTCCAGGACTTGAGATTGCTCTTTACGGAGCCACTCCTTAGTTGCCATGGCTGTGTGCTTCGTGTCGTTTGTCATGCTGGAAAGACCCAGCCACGACCCATCTTCAATGCTCTTACTGAGGGAAGGAGGTTGTTGGCCAAGATCTCGGATACATGGCCCCATCCATCCTCCCTATCACGGTGCAGTCGTCCTGTCCCTTTTTTGCAGAAAAGCCATCCCCAAAAGAATGATGTTTCCACCTCCATGCTTCACGGTTGGGATGGTGTTCTTGGGGTTGTACTCAATACTCTTCTTGCCTCCAACACGGCGAGTGAGTTAGCCAAAAAGCTCTATTTTTGTCTCAATCAGACCACATGACCTTTCTCCCCCATTCCTCTTGGATCAATCCAGATGGGTCATTGGCAAACTTCAGACAGGCCTGGCACTGCACTGGCTTAAGGCAGGGGGACCTTGCGTGCGCTGCAGGATTTTAATCCATGACCGGCGTAGTGTGTTTACTAATGGTTTTTTTCTTTGAGACTGTGGTCCCAGCTCTCTTTCAGGTCATTGAACCAGGTCCTGCCGTGTAGTTCTGGGCTGATCCTCACCTTCCTCATGATCATGATGCCCCGAGGTTGAAATCTTGCATGGAGGCCCCAAGCCGAGGGTGATTACCGTCATCTTGAACTTCTTCGCATTTTCTAATAATTGCGCCAACAGTTGTTTTCCTTCTTCACCAAAAGCTGCTTGGCCTATTGTCCTGTAGCCATCCCAGCCTTTGTGCAGGTCCCTACAATTGTTATCCTGATGTCCTTAACACAGCTCTCTGGTTTGGCCATTTGTGGGAGGTTGGAATCTGTTTGATTGTGTGTGGACAGGTGTCTTGTTATACAGGTAACGAGTTCAAACAGGGCAGTTAAATAACAGGTAATGAAGTGGAGAACACGGAGGGCTTCTTAAAGAAAAACTAACATGTCTGTGAGAGCCGGAATTCTTACTGGTTGGTAGGTGATCAAATCCCCAGGCTTATTGTCCATGCAATAAAATGCAAATTAATTATTTAAAAATCATCAACAATGTGACATTTTCTGGATTTTGTTTTAGATTCCGTCTCTTCACAGTTGAAGTGTACCTATGATAAACCCATTACAGACCTCTAATGCTTTGTAAGTAGGAAAACCTGCAAAATCGGCCCAGTGTAATCAAATACTGTTCTCCATCGACTGTATATCACTGCTGGTCCGCGCCCTAAATTCTGATTGGCTGGAAAGCCCATGGTATATCAGACCGTATACCACCGCATTATCTTTTACTGGCTCTGAAAAAAAAAATTTTTATGGGTTTTTTTTGGTAACCAGTTTATATTAGCAATAAGCACCTCAGGGGTTTGTGGTATATTGGGCCATTATAACCAACCCTGGGCTTTAAAAAAGAGGCCCCTGTATCCAGGTCTCGCGTGTGCCTGGATACGCCGTGCTTCAGAACAGCCCTTAGCCATTGTATATTGGCCATATACCACACCTCCTCAGGCCTTATTGCTTAAATAATATTCAATATAGCATACAGAAAACAGCAAGAATTTACAGATACAAAAATATACAAATAAGATTGCATAAAGGGACGTCAAACAAACAGACAGACAACAATAAATCAAAAAAATAAAGAAGTGGAAATAGCCTACATAGAGTAGATCAATAGCCTTTTAGAGTAGGATCATGTCTACATAAGAGTCTACATAGAAGTAGGAATTCATAGTCTACATAGATCCGACATAGAGTAGGGATAATAGTCTACATAGAGTCTACATAGAGTAAGGAATCATGAGCCCTATTTAGAGTAGGATCATGGTCTAACATAGAGTCTACATAGAGTAGGATCATAGTCCCTACCATATATCCGACATAGAGTAGGATCATAGTCTACATAGAGCCTACATAGAGTAGGATCCTAGTCCCTACATAGAGTGGAATTCATAAGCCCTACATAGAGTAGGATCCATAGCCTTACCAATTTCCCAGGCTGTTTGGAAGCTAGGAAATGGCATGGTCGCGTACACACTTCTTTCCAGTCTTCAACGCTCTATTAGGAAGACTATAGCCCCCATTATAACACCCTTAGTTGTCTGTGTTATCTCCTCAAATGGCACAGTTATAAAAAACGTTGAAGTGATAGATTTGACTGCGTTACTTCTTCAGAGGTTCTTAATAGGAGAGATGGAGAAGCATGTGGGATGCAATTTCAACTTGCAGATATGAAATTAAGAAACTTTGAAATAATTTTTAAAGTAAACTCTAGAGATGCCAAATTTACCAAACAATCTGATTCAATGTTAGAATTGTATCATGCCTGCACAAATATCTTTCCCACATCTGATAAATTACTATTTCCCATGTTAGAGAAGCCTCCGTTCATTCCCCAGGTCGGAAATCAGGGTTCTCATGCAAAGGGGTCAGTACTGAGAAACCAGGATTGTGCCCTTCTACAGTCCTGACCTGTCTCCAGAGGAGATGGTCTTGCACCATATAATTGCTTTAGTAAAGTTAGCTTTCTTTGGTCTGGGGTGTGTATAAAAGGTTACGGAGTGGGATTTCCCCAAGAGTAGCTGATTCGCCACTCAGGGATACAATCTCCAGTTTGCCGATGCCCCGTGACAAGACATATTTTAAGAGAAGGGCCCTAACTGGTTAGGCTTGTACCTCAACCTACTGTAGGTGTTTTTCCTGGTACGGCTGTAACCGTCAACCGCTACTGTAGTTGTTTTCGCTGGTTAGGGCTGTACTTCAAGCTACTGTAGGTGTTTTTTTCCCCCCCTGGTATTCTAGGGCTGTACTCAACCTAACTGTAGTGTTTTTTTCCCCCCTGGTAGGCTGTACCTCAACCTCTGTAGTGTTTTCGCTGGTAGGCTGTAGTACTCAAAACCTAACTGTAGTTGTTTCCTGGTAGGCTGTACCTCAACCTACTGTAGTGTTTCTCCTGGTAGGCGGCTGGTTATACCCCGCCCCTCAACCATTACACTAGTACGTGGTTGTGTGGGTTGTTTGGTGTTGGTTTTTCTGGTGAGGCTGTACCTCAACTTACTTGTATGGCTGTTGTTTTCTGGTAGGGCGTATCTCAAAGCCTACTGTAGGTGGTTTTACCTGGTAAGCTGTAACCTCAACCCTACTGTAGTTGTTTCCCCTGGTAGCCATGTACCTCAACCGTAGCTGTAAGGTTGTTTTCCCTGGTAGGCTGTACCTCAACCTACTGTAGGTGTTTTCCCTGGTAGGCTGTACCCTCAACTGCTAACTGTAGGTTTTTCTGGTAGGCTGACCTCAACCTTACTGTAGTATGTTTTTCCTTCACCAGAATAAAATATATGATAAGCAACTTGTTTTCACAAATTAGCCAAAAACTGGGGGGTAAAGGCTTTCTGGAAAGTCAATTGGGGAGCCAATATGAAAAGGGTAATAGCAGGCGAGGGAGAAAATATATAGGGAAACGCTAATCATGGACAGAAACAACAGAGCGCCACTCCACCTATCAAAGATACAGAAAGTGACTTGCTTTTTAATTAGAAAAGAGGAGTTGGGCGCCAACATTGTATTGTGATATACATGTACAGTAACATTCTGGAATCATGTAGTAACCAAAAAAAGTGTTAAACAAATTAAAATATATTTTATATTTGAGATTCTTCACAGTAGCGGCCAAGAACCCCCGCTGACCGCCTGATTAATCTATGGGGGGCCTTGATATATATTAATCATTTGCACACCCTATTGCATTCTCATCAACAAAACATGCTTCATGAGGTAGTCACCTAGATTGGTGCATTTCAATTAACAGTGTGCCTCTTAAAAGTTAATTTGTGGAATTTTTGAATGTTTGAGGCCAATCAGTTTGTGGTTGGACAAGGTAGGGGTTGGTATACAGGAAGAAGACAGCCCTAATTTGGTAAAAGACCAAGTCCATATTATGGTCAAGAGAAGAGCTCAATAAACAAAGAGAAACGACAGTCAGGTCCATCATTATTTTAAGACTTGAAGGTCAGTCAATCTGCAAAATTTCAAGAAACTTTCTTCAAGTGGCAATCCGCAAAATACGGAACGCGCCTAATCAACAGTGTGTGGCCTAAGGATTTACGAAGGCGAATGTCGTTCTGGGTTTGCAACAGGACTTTCTCTAGCAGGCGAAATCGCCTAAACCTAGTAGTGCTCTATGGATGTGCCCTATTTATGATGACTGGCTTTCATATGCGGACCTCCTCAGGAAAGGAAGACAAGGGTGACCTCTTGCTGCAGAGGAAATGAGTTCATTAGAGTTTACCGAGCCTCAGAAATTATTGCATGCCCAAATAAATGCTTTCACAGAGTTCAGTAACAGACACATCTCAACATGCAACTGTTCAGGGAGACTGCGTGAATCAAGCATTCAATGGTGCGAAATTGCTGTAACGGAACCACTACTAAAGGACACCAAAAAGAGAAGAGGACTTGCCTTGGGCAGAAACATGAGCAATAGACAGTTAGACGCGTTGGAAACTGTCCTTTGGTCTGATGCAGTCCAAATTTTGAAGATTTGTGAGACGCAGAGTAGGTGAACGGATGATCTCTGCATGTGTAGTTCCACTTGTGAAGCATGGGAGGAGGAGGTGTGTAAGGGTGTGGGGGTGCTTGCTGGTAACCCTGTTGGTGATTTATTTAGAATTCAAGGCACACTTAACCAGCAGGCCCTACACAGCATTCCTGCAATGGTACGCCATCCCATGCTGGGTTTGCGTTTAGTGGAGTTATCATTTTGTTTTTCAAACAAAGGAAATGACCCAACACACACCCTCCGGCTGGTGTAAGGGCTTTGACCAAGACGGAGAGTGATGGAAGTGCCTGCATCAGATGACCTGGCCTTCACCAAATCAACCCCGACCTCCAACCAATTGAGATGTTTTGGGATGAGTTGGACCACAGAGTGGAAGGAAAAGCAGGCCAACCATATGTGGGAATCCAAGACGTTGGAAAAAGCATCCAGGTGAAGCTGGTTTGAAGAGAATGCAAGAGTGTGCAAAGCTGTCCCAATCAAAGGAAAGGGTTGACTGACTTTGAAAAATCAAAATATATTTTGATTTGTTTAACACTTTTTTGGTACTTCATGATTCCTCTGTGTTATTTTAAAGTTTTGATTTCTTAACTATTATTCTACAATGTAAAAAAAAAAAGGAAAAACCCTTTGAATAAGTTGTGTGTCGCAACTTTTGACTTGTACTGTTTTTTTTTTTTGTTTTACCAACAGAGATATTTTAATAAGTAAGTAAACCAGATGTACACCAATTGGGAACAGCCTGGGTGATAGTTGAATTAACAGCCCTGGTGTCGCCGGGTCATGGTTTTGATATCCATTTCTAGGTTTTCGAAAACAGAAAGAAATCGTCTGCATGATAGGGAAATGCTTCAGCCTTTGGTAGCGCAATCAGATCCCACCTATACCCCACTCAGATCCCACCTATAGCATATCAAGGGCTTTCATTCTTAAACCCTATCAAATCAGTTTTATTTTATATAGGCCCTTACAGTACATGCAGCTAAATATCTCGAAGTGCCTGTACAGAAAGTGCTATCAGTCAAGACCCCAGCCAAAATCAGCTTTAATTTATCTGCATGCAGCCCCTTTTTTCCTCACAATGAAGTGTTTTTACCAATTTTATTTTCAAGATAAGCCAGGGCTACAAGTAGAATACA
>NC_036846.1:23044872-23048732 GCF_002910315.2 Salvelinus sp. IW2-2015
CACACACACATTCACAAACTCATGCATATCCAGGCGAGGTGAGTTTGTTGAACGGTCTCAGAACTCTCCTTAGAGGGAAGATCCAGTAGAGATGCATCCTGGTCTATGTAAATATGGGTGAACTTTTAACTACTGTTACGTGGGTGTGTGTGTGTGCGTGCGTGCGTGCGTGTGTGAGTGAGTGAGCTAAGCACAGCGTCAGCATATAAAACTCACTTTTATGACTGCTAAAGCTGCCAGTTTTTATAAAGACGAGGGGGGGTTGTAGTGTTTAATACAACTAAAGTGAGACTAAATAGTTGACTTTAATGACGTACATGACGTGGTTGTTGGTGCACATACAGTATAATTATAGTGTTCAGGCAGTGAGTCCAGTCGGTTCAGCCGATTGCCCTCCCTTCCATCTATTCTATTCTATTATCAACTGGGTGGTTTGAGTCCTGAATGCTGATTGGCTGACAGCCATGGTATATCAGACCGTATACCACGAGTATGACAAAACATTTATTTTTCATGCTCTTATTACGTTGGTAACCAGTTTCTAATATCAATAAGGCATCTCGGGGGTTTGTGGTATATTGCCAATATACCACTGCTAAGGGCTGTTCTTAGGCAAGACYCAACGCGGAGTGCCTAAGAACAGCCCTTAGCCATGGTATATTGGCAATATACCACACCTCCTCGGGCCGTATTGCTTAAATATATCAATATATCATACAGAAACAACATAATTTACAGATAAATAATATAGATGCATAAAGACGTCAAACAAACAGACAGACAACAATACAAATAAAAAAGAGTGGAAATAGCCTACATAGAGAAGGATTATATTCTACATAGAGAAGGATTATAGKCTACATAGAGTAGGATTATAGCCTACATAGAGTTAGGATTATAGCCTATATAGGGTAGGATTATAGCCTACATAGAGTAGGATTATAGCCTATATAGGGTAGTTATAGCCTTACATTTAGAGTAGGATTATAGCCTACATAGAGTAGGATTATAGCCTATATAGGGTAGGATCATAGCCTACATAGAGAAGGATAATAGGAGAGATGGAGAAGCCATGTGGATGCAATTTCAACTTTGCAGATATGAAATTAAGAAACTTAAATCATTTTAAAAAGTCACAGAGATGCCAAATGTACTAACAATCTGATCAAATGTAAGACTTGTATCAACCTGCACAATATCTTCCACAACATTGATACCCTTACTTTTTCCCAAGTCTTGCGTCATGCCTAAGAACAGCCCTTAGCCGTGGTATATTGGTCATATACCAGACCCCCTCAAGATGTATTGCTTAATTATATCATATCATACAGGGCCTTCGGAAAGTATTCAGACCCCTTGACTTTTTCCACATGTTGTTACGTTACAGCCTTGTTTTAAAATGGATTAAATTCATGTTTTTCCTCATCAATCCACACACAATACCCCATAATYAAAAAGTGAAAACAGGTTTTTAGAACTTTTTGCAAATGTATTAAAAATWGGAAACTGAAATACCTTAAGTACATAAGGATTCAGACCCTTTGCTATGAGACTCGAAATTGAGCTCAGGTGCATCCTGTTTCCATTGATCATCCTTGAGATGTTTGTACAACTTGATTGGCGTCTCACTTGTGGTAAATTCAATTGATTGGACATAATTTGGAAAAGCACACACCTGTCTATATAAGGCTGACAGTGCATGGCTGGGCAAAAACCAAGCCATGAGGTCGAAAGGAATTGTCTGTAGAGCTCCGAGACAGGATTGTGTCAAGGCACAGTTCTGGGGAAGGGTACCAAAACATTTCTGCAGCATTGAAGGACCTCAAGGACACAGTGGTCTCCATTTTCTTAAATGGAAGAAGTTTGGAACCATCAAGACTCTTCCTAGAGCTGGCCTCCCAGCCAAACTGGCCTTTAAGGTAGAGTGGCCAGACGGAAGCTACTCCTCAGTAAAAGACACATGACAGCCTGCTCGGATTTGAGAAATGAGAAACAAGGTTCTCTGGCCTGATGAAACCAAGATTGAACTCTTTGGCCTGAATGCCTAGCATCACATCTGGAGGAAACCTGCCACCATCCCTACTGTGAGGCATGTTGGTGGCAGCGTCATAGTGTGGGGATGTTTTTCAGCAGCAGGGACTGGGAGACTAGTCAGGATCGAGGGAAAGATGAACAGAGCAAAGTACAGAGATATCCTTGATGAAAACCTGCTCCAGAGTGCTCAGAACCTCAGACTGGGGGCGAAGGTTCACCTTCCAACAGGACAACGATCCTAAGCACACAGCCAAGACAAAACAGGAGTGGCTTCGGGACAAGTTTCTGAATGTCTTTGAGTGGCCTAGCCAGAGCCCGGACTTGAACTCGATCGAACATCTCTGTAGAGCCCTGAAAATATCTGTGTAGCGACGCTCCCTATCCAACCTGACAGAGATTGAGAGGATCTGCAGAGAGGAATGGAAGAAACTCCACAAATACAGGTATGCCAAGCTTATAGCGTCATACCCAAAAAGACTCAAGGCTGTAATCGCTACCAAAGGTGCTTCAACAGAGTACTGAGTTAAGGGTCTGAATACTTTTAATAAATTTGCAAAAATGTCAACCTGTTTTTATGGGGTATTGTGTGTAGATTGATGAGGGGGGAAAACGATGTAATGCATTTTAGAATAAGGCTTTAAGGTGTGGAATTCCACAAAAGTCAAGGGGTCTGAATACATTCCGAATGCACTATATATGATAGAATGGCAGTCATAGAAGAAAAGGAGCCCCAAAGAACCTTTAGGGGTTCAAAAGATTGCCACTGTGTGGGAATGTCTTCGGGTCAACAAGAGGAACCCCTCTGAAAAGGTTCTTCGAGGAATCCGTGTTACATGACGCATAACTTTTCGCAAAAGCTTCACAGATTGTCGTTGGGTTCGTCAAGTTCATATCGACCATGTTTATGAGGTGGTTTTCCTTTCATGTGTGTCATGCTACTGCTAGCCAGATAAGCCAGGATGTTAGCTCATTAGGCCTGATGGTATAGCTCACATGTTATCTTTCAAGGGAAATATATTCTGTTTGTATTGTCTGTTTATGCATATAACCGTGTTAATGGCTTTATAACACTAATATATCTTGATTAGATACGTATTCAGTCCCCTGAGTCAATACATGTTAGAATCCCCTTCTGGCCTAAATCACCAAGCTTGTTTACAGCAGTAACTCAGCAGATGACATCATGACCTTTTGTTACAGCTGTGGATGTGATCTGGTGTCAGCCCTAAGGATTCATCCCAAATGGCACCCTATTCCCTACACAGTGTACTACTTTTGACCAGAGCCTTATGGGTCCTGATCAAAAGTAGTGCACTATTAAGGGAATAAGGTGCCATTTGGGACACACTTTAAGGATTTCCTCTCCTGCCCTGGCCTAAGGCCATTCTCTACTCCAATTTAGAGCTACAACTCTCTCTAGGAGACGCGCGCGTGTTTGCTGTAGCCTGTTAGTAAATGATTCCATTTATTCTGCTGTAGCCTGTTAGTAAATGATTCCATTTATTCTGCTGTAGCCTGTTAGTAAATGATTCCCATTTATTCTGCTGTAGCCTGTTAGTAAATGATTCCATTATTTATTCTGCTGTAGCCTGTTAGTAAATGAATTTTATTTGCGGCTCATGATGTTGGTAAATGGAAAGGAGACAGACCAGGCACCCCACCCTTCCCATTTCCCTTATGACCAGACTGTCCCCATGACAACCACAACTCCCCCTCCACCCCTCACGGTGACCTGCATCCTCCAGACCTCAGAGAAACACCACACAGACACGCACACACGCGCACACACACACACTCATTTAAGATGTAGAGAAAAGAGAGAGAAA
>NC_036846.1:23048757-23056978 GCF_002910315.2 Salvelinus sp. IW2-2015
CAGAGAGAGATACGTAAGATAACTTAACCAAGTCTACTGTAAGATATTAATCCAAGTCCTGCTGTAATAGTAACTAACCAGTCCTACTGTAGAACTAACCAAGGTCCTACTGTAAGATACCTAACCAAGTCCTACTGTAAGATACCTAACCAAGTCTACTGTAAGATACCTAACCAAGTCCTACTGTAAGATACTAACCAAGTCTACTGTAAGATAACTAACCAAGTCTACTGTAAGATAACTGACCAAGTCCTACTGTAGATAACTAAACTGAAGTCCGTTGAAATGGTTTTACAAAGCTAAGTCTGTGATGTCTATACCTCATTCTCCACTGAGAGTGATGCAGGATATTCCACAGTTCAGATTGTGACTGGGCATGATACCATAAATGTGCCTGGCGTGGTTTTACAGTGTGTTGCCTGTGAGTGGAGCGCTGTGCTGCTCTTGTCAACACCCATCAGTGTTCTGGAGACCACCTGGGCTCCCCACATTTGAGTAGAACATATATCCCATTTACATGAGTACAGCTGAAACTCTGGAACAGCCTAGACGGTTCTAGAACACATAGTACAGACAGAAACTCTGGAACAGCCTAGAGGTTCTAGAACACATGAGTACAGCAGAAACTCTGGAACAGCTAGAGGTTCTAGAACACATGAGTACAGCAAAACTCTGGAACAGCCTAGAGGTTCTAGAACACATGAGTACAGCAGAACTCTGGAACAGCCTAGAGGTTCTAAGAACACATGAGTACAGCAGAAACTCTGGAACAGCCTAGAGGTTTAGAAACATGAGTACAGCAAAAACTCTGGAACAGCCTAGAGGTTCTAGAACACATGAGTAAAGCAGAAACTCTGGAACAGCCTACAAGTTATAGAACACATGAGCACAGCAGAAACTCTGGAACAGCCTAGAGGTTTCTAGAAGCAGATCCATGCAGTACAGCACACACTCACTCACTCACTCACTCACTCACTCACTCATTCACTCACTCACAGGAAAGCACACACAAACCACACACACACACACACCACACACACCACACCACACACACACACACACACACACACACACACACACACACACACACACACACACACCACACTCACACACACACACACACACAACACACCACAACACACACCACACACACACACACACAAAACTGTGTGTATAGTGCAGCGCGTATGGTCCACATGTAGCGTTGGAAACAGGATACGTAGCGTGGAACAGGATATGTAGCGTTGGAATAGGATATGTAGCGTTGAAACGATATGTAGCATTGGAACAGGAATATGTAGTGTTGGAACAGGATATGTAGCGTTGGAATAGGATATGTAGCGCTTGGAACAGGATATGTAGCGATGGAACGGATATGTAGGCGATGGACAGGATATGTTAGCGTTGGAACAGGAATTGTAGCGTTGGAACAGGATATGTAGGCGTTGGAACAGGATATGTAGCGTTGGAACAGGATATGTAGCGTTGGAACGGATATGTAGCGTTGGAACAGGATATTGTAGCGTTGGAAACGGATATGTAGCGTTGGAACAGGATATGTTAGCGTTGGAACAGGAATGTGTGGAAGGATATGCTAGGCATGGAACAGGATATGGTAGCGTTGGAACGGATATGTAGCGTTGGAACAGGATATGTAGCGTTGGAATACAGGATATGTAGCGATGGAACAGGATATTAGCGTTGGAACAGGATATGTAGGTTGGACAGGATATGTAGCGTTGGAACAGGATATGTAAGCGGTTGGAACAGGATATGTAGCGTTTGGACAGGATATGTGAGCGTTGGAACGGATATGTAGGATGGAACAGGATATGTAGCGTTGGAACAGGATATGGTAGCGTTGGAACAGGAATATGTAGCGTTGGAACAGGATATGTAGCGTTTGGAACAGGATATGTAGCGTTGGAACAGGATATGTGCGTTGGAACAGGATATGTAGCGTTTGGAACAGGATATGTAGCGTTGGAACAGGATATGTAGCGATGAACGGATAGTAGCGTTGGAACAGGATATGTAGCGTTGGAACAGGATATGTACGTTGAACAGGATATGTAACGTGGAACAGGATATGTACCATTGGAACAGGATATGTAGCGTTGGAACAGGACATGTAGCATTGGAACAGGATATGTACCATTGGAACAGGATATGTAGCGTTGGAACAGGACATGTAGCATTGGAACAGGATATGTACATTGGAAAAGGATAATGTTAGCACTAGACAGGATACGTAGCGTTGGAACAGGAATATGTCCATTGGAACAGGATCATGTAGCGTTGGAACAGGACATGTAGCATTGAACAGGATATGTAGCATTGGAAACGGATATGTAGCACTAGACAGGATATGTAGCATTGGAACAGGATATGTAGCACTAGACAGGATATGTACCGTTGGAGCAGGATATGTAGCGTTGGAAACAGGATATGTAGCCGTTGGAAACAGGACATGTAGCGTTGGAACAGGATATGTAGCGTTGAAAGGATATGTAGCGTTGGAACAGGAATATGTAGCGTTGGAACAGGATATGTACATTGGAAATATGTAGCGTTGACAGGATATGTAGCAAGCGGAATGTCGTTGGAACAGGATATGTACGCATTGGAACAGGATATGTGCACTAGACAGGATACGTAGCGTTGGAACAGGATATGTAGCGTTGGAACAGGATTTGTAGCGTTGGAACAGGATATGTAGCGTTGGAACAGGATATGTAGCATGGAACAGGACATGTAGCGTGGAAACAGGATATGTAGCATTGGAACAGGATATGTAGCACTGAGAAGTCCAGGATATGTAGCATTGGAACAGGATATGTAGCACTAGCGAGGATATGTAGCGTTGGAACAGGAATATGGTAGCGTTGGAACAGATATGTTAGCGTTGGAACAGGATATCGTAGAAATGGAATAGGATATGTACCGTTGGAGCAGGATATGTAGCGTTGGAACAGGAATATGTAGCGGTTGGAACAGGGATATGTAGCGTTGGAACGGGACATGTAGCATTGGAACAGGATATGTCCATTGGAACAGGATATGTAGCACTAGACAGGATAACGTAGCGTTGGAACAGGGATATGTAGCGTTGGAACAGGATATGTAGCCATTGAACAGGATATGTAGCGTGGAACAGGACATTGTGCTGAGACAGGATATGTACCATTGGAAAGGATATGTAGCACTAGACAGGATACGTAGCGTTGGAACAGATATGGGTAGGCATTGGAACAAGATAGTAGCGTTGGAACAGGATATGTGCGTTTGGAGACAGGATATGTGTGTTCGTTGGAACAGGATACGTAGCGTTGGAGAACAGGATATGTAGCGTTGGAACAGGATATGTAGGCGTTGGAACAGGATATGGTATGCGTTGGAACAGGATTGGTAGGTTTGGATACAGGATATGTAGCGTTTGAACAGGGATATGTAGCGTTGAGCAGGATATGTAGTGTTGGAACAGGATAGTAAGCGTTGGAACAGGATTATGAGCGTTGGAACAGGATATCGTAGCGTTGAACAGGATCGGGAAGGGATTAGGCGTTGGAACAGATATGTAGCGATGGAACAGGATTGTGTAGCGTTGGAACAGGATAGTAGCGATGGAACAGGATATGTAGCACTAGACAGGATATATGTAGCGTTGGAACAAACGTAGCGGGAAGGATCGTAGTCGTTGAAAAGGATTATGTAGCGATGGAACAGATATTAGCGTGAACAGGATATGTAGCGATGGAACAGGATATGTAGCACTATAGACAGGATATGTAGCGTTGGAACAGGATATTGTAGTGTTGGAACAGATATGTAGCGTTGGAACATAGGAATATGTACCGTTGGAGCAGGATATGTAGCGTTGGACACAGAATATGTAGGCGTTGGGATATAGGATATGTAGCTGTTGGAAGCAGGATATGTAGCGTTGGAACAGGATATGTACCGTTGGAGGCAGGATATGTAGCGTTGGAACAGGGATATGTGAGCGTTGGAACAGGATATGTAGCACTAGACAGGATATGTGCACTAGATCGGATATGTACGCATTGGAACAGGATATGTAGCACTAGACAGGATATTGTAGCATTGGAACAGGAATATGTAGCACTAGAAGGATATGAGCATTGGAACAGGATATGTAGCACTAGACAGAATATGTACCGTGTGGAACAGGATATGTAGCGTTGGACAGGATATGTGAGAGAAGTGTGCAGAGGATTTGATTAGTGAGATCTGAGAGTGTCCCAAATGGCACCCTGAGTTGATGTCCCAAATGTCACCCTATTCCGTACATAGTGCACTACTTTTACCCAGCGCTCTATGGGCCCTAGTTGAAAGTAGTGCTCTGTAAAGGGAATAGCGTTTCCATTTGGGACGTAGTATTTATATTTCACACCACAGCACTTGTTAGACAACACCGCCACATTAGCAGGCTGCTGTATCAAGTCAAGGTGGAAAAGTTAACTCCTCATAGCTGAGCAGAGGGAACTGGGACCTCCCCTATAGCTGAGCGAAGAGGGGAACTGGACGCCCCATGAACTGGACCGCCCCATAGCTGAGCAGAGGGGAACTGGACCGCCCCATAGCTGAGCAGAGGGGAACTGGACCGCCCCATAGCTGAGCAGAGGGGACCTGGTCCTTCCCATAGCTAAGCAGAGGGGACCTCTCTAATGGAGAAAGAGTACCAACTCACTGGCTATTTTCTTACTGGGAGTCTTGTGTAAAGTTGATGCAATAAGCTGTAAGATATTCAGAGGAAGAGAGGATGCCACAACCCCTTATCTCTGTCAGCATTCTGACAAAGTATTTAGTGAAAGAAGTGTGGTATATCATCAGTGATGCTTAGTTCTTACCCTTCTGGAAACCCATTGTCTGAGTCTGACTCATACACCTACACTGAGGAATCAAAATACTTCTGAAGACAGTGTGTGAGGTTTGAAGAGTGTGTGTGAGGTTTTGAAGACTGTGTGTGAGAATTGAAGAGTGTGTCTGTGATGTTTTGAAGACTGTGCATGAGGTTTGAAGACTGTGTGTGAGGATTGAAGAGTGTGTGTGAGGTTTTGAAGACTGTGTGTGCGGATTGAAGAGTGTGTGTGAGGTTTTGAAGACTGTGCATGAGGTTTGAAGACTGTGTGTGAGGTTTGAAGAGTGTGTGTGAGGTGAGCGTGATGTTTGAGGTCACAGAGATCCGCATCGCCTGTACAGCTGTGCACTGCATGATTAAATGAACGCGCCTGAGCAGAGAAGTAATGTGTGTGTTCTCCCTCATCTGGGAGTCCTGCTCTCTGTGTGCTAGCTGCTGACTCATGTACTTCATAATGAGTCCAGTTGTGTAACGTGATTTAGACCAGCTCAGGATGGCCTAAAGTGACTTGGCCACTGTTACCCTGTACTGATGCTGCTGGCCATTGTTACCCTGTACGGATTCTGCTGGCCACTGTTACCCTCTACTGATGCTGCTGGCCACTGTTACCCTGTACTGATGCTGCTGGCCACTGTTACCCTGTACTGATGCTGCTGGTCACTGTTACACTGTACTGATGCTGCTGGCCACTGTTACCCTGTACTGATGCTGCTGGCCACTGTTACCCTGTACTGATGCTGCTGGCCACTGTTACCCTCTACTGATGCTGCTGGCCACTAGTTACCCCCTACTGATGCTGCCGGCCACTAGTTACCCTCTACTGATGCTGCTGGTCATTGTTACCCTCTACTGATGCTGCTGGCCACTGTTACCCTCTACTGATGCTGCTGGCCACTAGTTACCCCCTACTGATGCTGCTGGCCACTAGTTACCCTCTACTGATGCTGCTGGTCACTGTTACCCTCTACTGATGCTGCTGGCCACTGTTACCCTCTACTGATGCTGCTGGCCACTAGTTAACTCCCTACTGATGCTGCTGGCCACACTAGTTACGCCTCTACTGATGCTGCTGGTCCTGTTACCCTCTACTGATGCTGCTGGCCACTGTTACCCTCTACTGATGCTGCTGGCCACTGTTACCCTCTAACTGAGCTGCTGCTCACTGTTACCCTGTACTGATGCTGCTGGCCACTGTTACCCTGTACTGATGCTGCTGGCCACTGTTACCTCTGACATGCTGCTGGCCTACTAGTTTACCCCCCTACTGATGCTGCTGGCCACTAGTTACCTCTACTGATGCTGCTGGCCACTGTTACCCTCTACTGATGCTGCTGGCCCCCTGTTACCCTCTACTGATGCTGCTGGCCACTAGTTACCCAGTACTCCGATGTGCTGGCCATTGTTACCCTGTACTGATGCTGTGCCTGGCCACTGTTACCCAAGAAACTGATCGAGCTGGCCATGTTTACCCTCTACTGATGCTCTGGTCACTGTTACCGTACTGATGCTTTGCTGGCCACTGTTACCATACTTGATGCTGCTGGCCACTGTTACCCTCTACTGATGCTGCTGGCTACTGTTACTCTCTATTGATGCTGCTGCACTGTTACCCTCTATTGCTGCTGCTGGCCACTAGTTACCCTCTACTGATGCTGGCTGGCACTGTTAACCTCTACTGATGCTGCTGCCACTAGTTACCCTCTACTGATGCTGCTGGTCACTGTTACCGCTGTACTGATGCTGCTGCGCACTGTTACCCTCTACTGATGCTGCTGCCACTGTTACCCTCTAACGGATGCTGCTGCCACTAGTTACCCATACTGATGCTGCTGCACCACTGTTACCCTCTACTGAATGCTGCTGGACCAACTGTTTACCCTCTACTAGATGCTGCTGCCACTGTTACCTCTACTGATGCTGCTGGCCACTATTACCAGTACTGATGATGCTGGCCATTGTTTACCTGTACTGATGCTGGTGGCCACTAGTTACCCAGAACTGATGATGCTGGCCACTGTTACCCTACTGAATGCCTACTGGCCACTTTACCCAGTACTGATGCTGCTCGCCACTGTTACCCTCTACTGATGCTTGCTGGCCACTGTTACCCTCTACTGAATGCTGCTGGCTACTGTTACCCTTATTGATGCTGCTGGCTACTGTTACCTCTATTGATGCTGCTGGCCACTAGTTACCCTTACTGATGCTGCTGGCCACTGTTTCCCTGACGGATGCTGTGCCACTGTTACTTACTGATGCTGCTGGCCACTGTTACCCGTACGGATGCTGCGGCACTGTTACCTGTACGATGCTGCTTGCCATGTTACCTGTACGTGATGCTGCTGGCCACTGTTTACCCTCACTGATGCTGCTGGCCACTGTTCCCTTAATGATGCTGCTGGCCACTGTTTTACCTCTCTACTGATGCTGCTGGCCACTGTTACCCGTCTGTGCGGATGCTGCTGGCCCCTGTTACCCTGTAACGGATGCTGCTGGCCACTGTTACCCTCTACTGATGCTGCTGCCACTGTTACCCTCTACTGATGCTGCTGCACTGTTACCCTCTACTGATGCTGCTGGCCACTGTTATCCTGTACTGTGCTGCTGCCACTGTTACCCTGTACGATGCTGCTGGCCACTGTTTACCCCTCTAACTGATGCTGCTGGCCAGTTCAGCCAGTGACACTGTGATATTTGATGGGAGAGCTTTAGGCTTAGGCTTTAGGCAGAGCAGCAGCAACAGAGAAACCACCCTGTTATTCACTGTTATTATATGAGAGAAACGGAAGGAGATGGGAGGAGATGAGAGGAGGGGCGAGAGGAGGAGGAGGAGAGAGAGAGAGAGGAGAAGGCAGGAGGGTGAGGGAGGGGAGAGGAAAGGAGAATAGGGAAGAAAGGAAAGAGGAAGGGGAGAGAAGAGGAGAGGAGAGAGGAGGGAGGGAGATGAGAAGGGGAAGAGAAAGAGAAATAAGACAAAAGAACACGAGAGAGAAGTAGGAGTGTATTGAAATGAAAGGGAAAAGCGAGGCGTCAGCATTAGCAGCTAATCCACTGCAGTGCAGGAAGCTCTCTCTTCTCCTGGGCCTGTGGCTTCACTAGTCTGACTGGAAATGGAGAGCTAGACAACCACCCCTATGCTTAAAAGCATGATAACACCAACCCACTAATTCCATGAGAATAGCAGCAGCACTAATGCTTGTACCACACATGCTACTCCTGCATTACAACACATTCTCACTCTTCTATCTGGCCATTAAAAGAAAACAATCTCTCACTGTCCTTTATCTCTTCTGGCATTAACAAACCCCATTCTCTCACTGTCCTTTATTCTCTGGCATT
>NC_036846.1:23057003-23089620 GCF_002910315.2 Salvelinus sp. IW2-2015
GCCACTAAGTTACCCTCTACTATGCCTGGCTGCCTCCTGTACTATGGCTGCACCTGTTACCCTGTACTGATGCTGCTGCCACTGTTACCCTCTACTGATCTGCTGGCCCCACTATGTTACCCCCTACCTGATGCTGCTGGCCACTAGTTACCCTCTACTGATGCTGCTGGTCACTTTACCCTCTCTACTGATGCTGCTGGCCACTGTTACCCTCTACTGAGCTGCTGCCCACTAGTTACCCTCTACTGATGCTGCTGCTCACTGTTACCCTGTACTGATGCTGCTGGCACTTTACCTCTACTGATCTGCTGGAACTGCTTCCGGCTACACTCTGCCTTTACCCCTACTGATGCTGCTGGCCACTAGTTACCTCTGTACTGATGCTGCTGGCCACTGTTACCCTCTACTGATGCTGCTGCCCCTGTTACCTCTACTGATGCTGCTGGCCACTAGTTACCCAGGACTGATGATGCTGGCCATTGTTACCCTGTACTGATGCTGCTGCGCCCACTATTACCCAACTATTGATGCTGCGCCATTTACCCTCTACTGATGCTACTGGTCACTTACCAGTACTGATTGCTGCTGGCACTGCTACCAGTACTGATGCTGCTGGCCACTTTACCCTCTACTGATCTGCTGGCTACTGTTACCTCTATTGATGCCTGCTCACTGCTTACCTCTATTGATGCTGCTGGCCCTAGTTACCCTGCTACTGATGCTGCTGGCCACTGTTAAACCTCGTACTAATGCTGCTGCCACTAGTTACCCTCTACTATCTTGTCACTGTTACCCTGTACTGATGCTGCTGCGCCCACGGTTACCCTCTACGATGCTGCTGGCCACTGTTACCCTCTAAACGGGATGGCTCTGCCCACTAGTACTCACCCTACTGATGCTGCTGCACCACTGTTACCCTCTACTGATGCTTGCTGGCCACTTTACCCCTCTACTTATCTGCTGCCACTGTTACCTCTAACTGATGCTCTGGCCACTAGTACCAGTACTTGATGGATGCTGGCCATTGGTTTCCGGTACTATGCTGGTGGCCACTAGTTACCCAGAACTGATGCATGCTGGCCACTGTTACCTCTACTGCAATGCTACTGGCCACTTTACCCAGTACTGATGCTGCTCGCCACTGCTTACCGCTCTACTGATGCTTGCTGGCCACTGTACCCCGTCTACTGCAATGCTTGACTGGCTACTGTTACCCTTTATTGATGCTGCTGGCTACTGTTACCCTCTTATTGATGCTGCTGCCACTAGTTACCTTACTGATTGCTCGCTGCCACTGTTTCCCTGACGGGATAGCTGTGCCACTGTTACTTACTGTGCTGCTGGCCACTTTACCCGTACGGATGCTGCTTGGCCACTGTTACCCTGTACGATGCTGCTGGCCACTGTTACCCTGTACCGATGCTGCTGGTCCCTCTACTGATGCTCTGGCCACTGTTACCCTGTCATGATGCTGCTGCCACTGTTACCCTCTACTGATGCTGCTGGCCACTGTTACCCTCGTACGATGCTGCTGGCCACTGTTACCCTGTACTGATGCTGCTGGCCATGTTCCCTCTACTGATGCTGCTTGGCCACTGTTACCCTCTACTGATGCTGCTGGCCACTGTTACCCTCTACTGATGCTGCTGGCCACTTTATCCTTACTTGCTGCCACTGTTACCCTGTACTGATGCTGCTGGCCACTTTTACCCTCTACTGATGCTGCTGGCCAGTTCAGCCAGTGACACTGTGATAGTTTGATGGGAGAGCTTTAGGCTTAAGCTTTAGGCAGAGCAGCAGCAACAGAGAAAACCACCCTGTTATTCACTGTTATTACATGAGAGAGAAGGAGATGGGAGAGAGAGAGGGGCGAGAGAGGGAGGGAGGAGAAGAGAGGAACAGGAGGAGAGGGAGGAGCTGGAGAGGAAGGAGAAGAGGGAGAAAAGAAAAGGAGGGAGAAGAAGGGAAGAGGGAGGGAGGAGAGAGAAGGAGAAGAGAAGATAAGAGAAGATAAGACAAAAGAAGAGACTAGAGGAGTGTATTGAAATGAAAGGAAAGCGAGGCGTCAGCATTAGCAGCTAATCCACTGCAGTAGGAAGCTCTCTCTCTGTTCCTGTGGCCTGTGGGCTTCACTAGTCTGACTGAAATGGAGAGCTAGACACACCACCCCTATGCTTAAAGCATGATAACACCAACCCACTAATTCATGAGATCAGAGCAGCAGTAATGTTGTACCACACATGCAAACACACCCATCCTACTGCTTCCTTTATCTCTCTGGCCATTAACAAACACATCTCTCACCTGTCCTTTATCTCTCTGGCCATTACACAAACCCCATCTCTCACTGTCCTTTATCTCTCTGCCATTAACAAACACATCTCTCACTTGTCCTTATCTCCTCTGCCATTAATAAAAACACATCTCTCCCACTGTCCCTCTATCTCTCTGCGCCATTAACAAACACATCTCTCACTTCCTAATCTCTCTGCATTAACCAAACACATCTCTCACTTCCGTTATCTCTCTCGCCATTAACAAACACATCTCTCAACGTCCTTTATCTCTCTGGTCCATTACCAAAACACATCTCTCCACTGTCCTTTATCTCCTCTGGCCGATAACAAACACATCCTCTCCACTTCCTTTATCTCTCTGCCATTACACAAACACATATCTCTCACTGTCCTTTATCTCTCTGGCCATTAACCAAAACACACTCTCACTGTCCTTTATCTTGCCCATAACAAAACACATCTCTTACTGTCTTTGATCTCTTCTGGCAGTAACAAAACATCTCTAACTTCTCTTTATCTCCTCTGCCATTAACAAACATCTCTTACCTGTCCTTTTATCTCTCTGGCCCATCTAACAAACATACTCTTTACTATCCTTTATCTCTCTGGCCCATTAACAAACCACATCTCTCACTGTCCTTATCTCTCTGCGCCATTAACAAACACATCTCTCACTGGTCCTTTATCTCTCCCAATGAACAAACACATCTCTTACTGTCTGTGATCTCTTCTGGCCATTAACAAACATCATCTACTGTTCCTTTATCTCTCTGCCCATGAACAAAACATCTCTTACTGTCCTTTATCTCTCTGGCATTAACAAACACATACCTCACTGTCCTTTATCTCTCTGGCCTTAACCAAACACATCTCTCACTGTCCGTTTATCTCTCTGCCGATTAACCAAACACATCTCTTACTGTCTTTGATCTCTCTGCCCATTAACAAACATCTCTTACTTCTTTTATCTCTCTGGCCCATTAAACAAACCATCCTCTACTGTCCTTTATCTCTCTGGCCATTAACAAACACATCTCTCACTCTCTTTTTGAAACACTCTCAATGGTTTATATCGCCATTGAAAAGTAGCCCTGAGGGATGAGAGCCAAAACATAAGACACATAATGAAAACATCTGTCTATCCCTCTGTTTCTCTCTCTCACGCCTCTCTCCATCTCCCCACCTTCTCTTTTTCTCTGTATAACCCCCCTCCTCCAAATCTCTCTCTCACCCACACATTGTCTATTTAACTCACACTTAAAAAGGCTTTCTAAAGATAGAATCCTGAAGATAAACAGGAAACACACAGTGTCATGGCAACAGCATGGAACTGACGACAAACACCGTTCAACTCCAGAATGGTTGTGGTGGCAAAATACAGAGAGTTCGACCTCCAGCTGTGTGTATGAGTGTGTGTGAGAGAGTGTGTGTGTGTGCCTACCTGCATGCATGGCGATTTGTGAGGTGGTTTGGCATGGTGTGCGATGGCTGAGGTGTGTGTGTTGTGTGTGTGTGGTGGTGTGTGTGTAGTGTGTGTGGTGTTGTGTGTTGTGCGTGTGGTGTTGTGTGTGGTGTGTGTGGTGGTGTGTGTGGTGTGTGTGTGTGTGGCGGTGGGTGTGTGTGTGTTGTTGTGCGTACAGCTGCAGCTCATTAACAATTAGACTCTGAGAGGGTGGAGAGAAAAGAGTCTCTCCTTCAGTTAAGGTCCCTTGGGGCCCCGTCTTCATCAAAGGGCCTTTCTCTGGAGATTTCTGAGTTAGTCGTCCAAAGGTGAGAAAGATGAAGATTGAGGAGAGACAGAGACGAACAGACGAGAGATGAGAGAGACAACTGCAGAGACGATGACAAAGAACAGGAGAGATGAATGAAGAGAGAGAGAGAGAGAAGAGAGCGAGCGAGAGAGCGTACGAGAGAGGATGAGAACAGAGAGAGATGAAAGAAGAGATGACAAGAGAATGATGAGAGTAGAGATTAAGGGTCTGATCGCTACGCTGTCGACGCCGGTGATTGATAATCATAGGCCACATTTTTTCTGTCAAATATGTTTCTCAAACCGAACCTGAGCTGCTTGAACGGACCCTAAGAAGACTGTTGAACTGGACCTGAAGGAAGACTGTTGAAACTGGACCCTGAAGGAAGACTGTTGAACTGGACCCTGAAGGAAGACTGTTGCACTGGACCTGAAGGAAGACTGTTGAACTGGACCCTGAAGGAAGACTGTTGAGACTGAGCCCGAAGGAAGACTGTTGAACTGGACCTGAAGGAAGACTTGAACTGGACCCTGAAGGAAGACTGTTGAAATAACCCTGAAGGAAGACTGTTGAACTGGACCCTGAGGAAGACTGTTGAACTGGACCCTGAAGGAAGACTGTTGAACTGGACCCTGAAGGAAAGATTGTTGAACTGGACCTGAATGAAGACTGGTAACTGGGACCTTGATGACGGAGTTTGAACTGGACGCTGAGGCCCAGACGTAGATGGACCCGAATGAAGACTGTTTGAACTGGACCCTGAATGAAGGACTGTTGAACTGGACCCTGAAGGAAGACTGTTGAACTGGACCCTGAAGGAAGACTGTTGAACTGGACCCTGAATGAAGACTGTTGAACTGCATTGCAGAGATATTCCCTGAATGTCTCCATCAAACCAGAACCCGGAAGGAAGACTGGGGCAAAACAGACGACGTTGGCTTAGATTGCTGATAACATGTAAACTCAATTTCGTCTCCAATGTTTATTGAAAACATAAATAAAGTTGCACAATGCGCATTTGTCTCTCAAATACATTGTTACAGTTGTTGGTTAGCTAGCTAGCTGGCACATTTTAACCCTATTCGCATAGACCTCAGTCAAAACCCCTCAAAACAAGACAGCTCGGAGATTCCAACCAGCGATCTTTCAGTTACTGACCTAATGCTCTTAAGCGCTAGGCTAGGCTATCTGCCGCCACATAGCAGTTTCTTGTCCTTGTTGCTAGCTACCTGGCCATCCAGAATCACAACAACACACAGCCTTCTACCCCTTTGACGCGCGAGTACATTGTTTTCATGACGTTGTCAGCTAACCCGTCTATAGGGAATAGGGTCCCATTTGAGACGCAGCCAGTGACTTGTGACTGAACATGCTAACAGGCTAACATGCTAACAGACTAATATAGTGTGATTATAGGACATGGTAGACAGTGACTCACGATGTTGACTTGTAGTGGACCAGAGCCTGTTCTGAGCAGTCTCCTCCTGCAGCTGCCAGTCTCTCCATCACCAGGACACATTGAGGATGACTGGGAGTCTGCTGTATGGGACAGACACACAGACAGTTCAACCACCACACACACACGCACACACACAAGCATGCGTACACCAACATGCACATACTGACACAGGCAGGCAGGCACGCACACACACGTGCACACACTCATGTAGTACCTGTGTGTCCCGGGAACAGGGCCAGAGTGGTGAGGCTGCTGGGGGGGAGAGGGAGGGAGTGACACCTCTGAAGAGACACTCTGAGGGGGGGCTCTAAAGGTGATGCCCCCGGGGGACGAGACATGGCCTGAAACACACTGGACAGTTACGCAAGCACACACCCAACGTCTCTCACATACAGTACATACAGTACATACAGTACATACAGTACATACAGCACATACAGTACATACAGTACATACAGTACATACAGTACATACAGCACATACAGTACATACAGTACATACAGTACATACAGTACATACAGTACATACAGATCCCCCAAACAACACATCCTCTTTCCTTCTCAGAGTGTAGAATTTTAAACCCACAGTATATTCTGGTGCATAGTTTCTGAGTGCATGCCGCAGACAACCTTGTATACAATATGAATCATTCCTACCAGTCAGGTGAATACGATATGAATCATTCCTACCAGTCAGGTGATCACGTATGAATCATTCCTACCAGTCAGGTGATACGATATGAATCATTCCAACAGTCAGGTGATACAGTATGAATCATTCCTACCAGTCAGGTGATACGATATGAATCATTCCTACAGTACGTCAGCCGCTTGATCAGATTCACTGCTAGAATCAGGTATCACTGATCATCTACCAGTCGTATGATACTGAACATTCCTACAGTCAGGTGATAAATATAAATCATCCTACAGTCAGGGATACATATGAAATCATTCCTACAAGTCAGAGTGATCATATGAATCATTACCTACAGTCAGGTGAATACAGTATGAACATTACTACCAGTCAGGTGATACAGTATGAATCATTACTACCAGTCAGGTGATACATAATGATCATTCCTACCGTCAGGTGATACAGTTATGAATCATTCCTACCAGTCAGGTGAATCAGTATGAATCATTACTACCAAGTCAGGTGATACAGTATGAATCATTACTACAGTCAGGTGATACAGTATGAATCATTACTACCAGTCCAGGTTGATACAATAGAATCATTCCTACCAGTCAGAGTGATACATATGATATTCCTACAGTAGTGATACAATATGATCATTCCTACCAGTCAGGTGATACAATATGAATCATTCCTACCAGTCAGGTGATACAGTATGAATCATTACTACCAGTCAGATGATACAGTATGAATCATTCCTACCAGTCAGGTGATACGTATGAATCATTACTACCAGTCAGGTGATATAATATGAATCATTCCTACCAGTCAGGTGATACAGTATGAATCATTCCCTACCAGTCAGGTGATACAGTATGAATCATTCCTGCAGTCAGGTGATACAGTATGAATCATTCTACCAGTCAGGTGATACAGTATGAATCATACTACCAGTCAGGTGATATAATATGAATCATTCCTACCAGTCAGGTGATACAGTATGAATCATTCCTGCCAGTCAGGTGATACAGTATGAATCATTACTGCAGTCAGGTGATACAGTATGATCATTACTACCAGTCAGGTGATACAGAAAAACAAAAAAGTATGAATCATTACTACCAGTCAGGTGATACAGTATGAATCATTCCTACCAGTCAGGTGATACAGTATGAATCATTCTACCAGTCAGGTGATACAGTATGAATCATTACTACCATCAGTGATACAATATGAATCATTCCTACCAGTCAGGTATACAATATGAATCATTCTACCAGTCAGGTGATACAGTATGAATCATTACTACCAGTCGGTGTATAATATGAATCATTCCTACCAGTCAGGTGATACAATATGAATCATTCCTACCAGTCAGGTGATACAGTATGAATCATTACTACAGTCAGATGATACAGTATGACACATCCTACAGTCAGGTGATACGATAATCATTCCTACCAGTCAGATGATACATATGAATCATTCCTACCAGTCAGGTGATACAGTATGAATCATTACTACCAGTCAGGTGATATAATATGAATCATTCCTACCAGTCAGGTGATACAATATGAATCATTCCTACCAGTCAGGTGATACAGTATGAATCATTCCTAGCCAGTCAGGTGATACAGTATGAATCATTCCTGCCAGTCAGGTGATACAGTATGAATCATTTCCTACCAGTCAGGTGATACAGTATGAATCATTACTACCAGTCAGGTGATAAATATGAATCATTCCTACCAGTCAGGTGATCCAGTATGAATCATGTCCTGCATGTCAGGTGACGTATGAATCATTTACTCAGTCAGGTGATACAGTATGATCATTGAAACTACAGTCAGGTGATACAGTATGAATCATTACTACCAGTCAGGTGATACAGTAATGAATCATTCCTACCAGTCAGGTGATACAGTATGAATCATTCCTACCAGTCAGGTGAATGAGTTTCCTGGTGAAAAGTTCAGAGGGTGAGTTATTATAATGAGGGAATAATGAATGGACAGAACATATGGGAGCGGTGACGCAGAAAATTGGCCACGGACAGAGAAAGAGTGAACGAGAGAGACAGCAGCGAGCGAGAGGAGAGAGAGAGATCAAGAGAGCAGAGAAAGAGCAGCTCAAGGAAAGGAGGATATATGAATACAGCCTTGTAGAAATGGGTCAGAGCGTGTAGCATTGTTGTAGAGTAGGAGGGTATAAATACAGGGTTTGTAATCTCCTCCCATCAAAGCGTGCAGAGCGTGGTGTGGTTGATTCATTACTGGCCCTACCAGCCAGGAGGACTACAGCCTATATTTAAATGAGGGTTGGCAGAGACTACTGGTCAGTCTCCACACACACTCCCACTTTCATTCTCTCAGCAGTGGGATACTGTGTGTGTGTTTGTGTGTGTGTGTGTGTGTGTGTGTGTGTGTGTGTGTGTGTGTGTGAGAGATCTTACTCTGTGACTCTGCGCTGGGTCTGTCTCCACGGTAACGGAGGGCTCTATGACAGAGCATGGCCTGGCCAGACCGCCCGCCTGTCTCCGACCCGGCAAGAGGTGCATCACGGGACCGGGCCTGCGTCTGTGCCGGCACAGAGAGCCCCCTGCGGCCTGCTGAGCAACGGCAAACGCACAGCCCTCTGGGAAGGGACTGCAGACTCGGAGGTCGACCAGTGCTGAGGCGGGACGGGGGCGAAGGCAGGGGGGCTTGGGAGGGGCAAGGGTCTTCACTGGACTAGAACAGGACTGGATTGACCTGGGTCTCCTCAAAACACTGCCTGATAGAGCTCCCTAATCAACCAACCAATCAATGAATTCATCAATAAATCGATGAGTCAATCAATCAATCTGGTTCTAGGTAACAATTCCATTCACAACCCTGATTTCCATAGTTGGTTTCCATTTTAGATTCCTTACAGGAAAATCCACTGTTAGACCAAGCCCAGTATTACTCTGCAGGATAATCCACTGTTAGACCAAGCCCAGTATTACTACAACTCACTGTAGTGCAGTACAGGAGGGACTGACATGTCCTGACTCGCTGTGAGAGAGACACCGGAGGGCAGATGAGATGAGTAATCTGAACGGTGTGAGGAGAAGGAGGTGTGTGTGAAGCTGCAGTTAGGGTGGGGGCAGTCACACACACACACGCACGCGCACGCACGCACGCACACACACACACACACACTGTTTTCTGTTGCACATATTTGCTCTACCACGCCTGATTTTACTAATTGAGGGCTTTAAATTAGTTGACTGGCTGGGGCTGGAATAGAACACACGTGTGGAATGTCTCAGGGATCCCGGAGGACTGGGTTGGGAACCACTTTTAGAACTAAATTCACATGTTTTTTTTTAGAACAAGATTTGCTGGTGTGTTTTTGTGTGACAGGAAGGGGCAGGAAGGACAGACTACTGTGGTCTAACGAACACTCTCTGACTTTACTTCCTCCTCTGGCCAACAGATGGGGCAAAAGAATACCCACAACATGCTCTCTGTACATTACCCTCTCTAACAGAGAGACCTACAGTCTACTTATTCAATGTTGTGCAGTACAAGTAACTGTTATGAGACTTGCATAAAGCATTTAGATGATTTCTGTTTTTAAAAAGCAAAAGAATGATGATGTTTAACAACGTTAGAAAGGTTTACAATAAGACAATGTTGTAATGTAATAGTATTGTAATAGCGACATAATGACAGGATCTGATAATGACGTAGAATGAATTAATGATTCGATAGGACTGAATAAAATGAGGTGATGACTTACAAGAACACATTTTTATCATTAACAGGCACAAATTACAAATAACTATTTGAATTCCTTACTGAATTGATTTGCAGTCCCTTACAAAAATGTTTGTGGCAAATTGTGGCAAAATTGCTGCAAACAAAATAGTGTGTCACAAAATGCTGCCAGAAGTTTGCAAATGTTTTCCAGTGGTGAATCTGTGGTAAACCTTTGGCAACAATAATATTTATTGCCACTAGTGACAAACAGTTCCCCAGAGGTTTTTTCCCATCAAGATTCTATTTGAATCTATGGCAAACCTGTGGCAACAATATTTATTGCCAGCAGTGGCAAACAGTTCACTGGAAGCCATTTCTGGTGAACACGTGACTTCCAAGACCAGTAACCGCTGAAAGGGATCAAGGGGATTCGAAAAATTTGTTGAAATATGGAAACCAAACTAGCTACCTACCAGTGAGTGAAATGATTAATTAAACATCCTAATAAACTTTTAAATTGGGTTAGTTAATTGATGGCTAGTTAGCAATGTCATATTTTATGGGATAGAGTGAAACACATTTTGTTGATACCAGTTTCAATCTGTCAGCGCCACTGACTGGCTAGCGCTTAGCTAGCTAACATTAGCTATCATAATATTGCACAATTAATGGGATCGCTAGCTAGCTAACTAATGATTTGCCGAAACAATTATATTTTTCGGTGAATACGTTGATGTCTTATTATACCAATATGCATTTCAATATGCTAGTATCACTGTTCAGTAGCATGTTTGCTAGCACAACAGCTAAGGTAACAACAATATGAGCTGACTTGACATCCAAGCCAGACTTCACATTTGCAGATGGATACCCTTCCCCTACCTGTGGTGTTGGAAGAGGCTGTATTGGTAGAAGGGTAAATCAACACCCTGGGAAGATGTTTGTGGTGCACTCGATCATAACACTTTATTTGAGTGTATCATCTTCAATCTTAATGAGGTAAGTAAATGCATATAGTACTCTCAGAATTGTAGGCCATACATTCATTCTTTGTAACAATTAGAACTTTCCTTGCTTTAAACTAGTAGCTAGCTCATCTTCATCATGTGTTGTTCCATCTCTGTTTCTAGAAGCAATCAGTTACAAGACAAAAAGACAGACTGAGGCCTTCAATCAAATGGAAGACAAAGAAATATGCACCAGGTCAAGGCTTCTTGCATGGATGGCTTTGAGATGTAAGTTAACAATAATTCATTTTGGAACATAAATATGAATTGCCATATTAGGCATAAATCAATTTGATGTTGCTTTTCTTCCACCCAAGCCTTATATACCTGAGTCAGGAAGAAGAGACCACTAGTAGTCCCCAGTCTAGATTGAAAATCATAATTAGTTGATAAGTTTGAATCAGTTGTGTTGAGACTTGGCTGAAGAAATATGTTGTATACTGTGGCTCTCTATGAACAGCTGGACACATATTAAAAGCTAAGTCCCAATTTGTGCATGCTACATCGTTTGTATATAGAGTGGCTTGCGAAAGTTTCACCCCCTTAGCATTTTTCCTATTTTGTTGCCTTACAACCTGGAATTAAAATGGATTTTGGGGGAGTTTGTATCATTTGATTTACACAACATGCCTACCACTTTGAAGATGCAAGATCTTTTTTTATTGTGAAACAAACAAGAATTAAGACAAAAAAACAGAAAACCTAAGCGTGCATAACTATTCACCCCCCCAAAGTCAATACTTTGTAGAGCCACCTTTTGCAGCAATTACAGCTGCTAGTCTCTTGGGGTATGTCTCATAAGCTTGGCACATCTAGCCACTGGGATTTTTGCCCATTCCTCAAAGCAAAACTGCTCCAGCTCCTTCAAGTTGGATGGGTTACGCTGGTGTACAGCCATCTTTAAGTCATACCACAGATTCTGTGGGCTTTGACTAGGCCATTCCGAGTCATTTAAATGTTTCCCCTTAAACCACTCAAGTGTTGCTTTAGCAGTATGCTTTGGGTCATTGTCCTGCTGGCAGGTGAACCTCTGTCTCAGTCTCAAATCTCTGGAAGACTGAAACAGGTTTCCTCAAAGAATTTCCCTGTATTTAGGGTCATCCATCATTCCTTCAATTCTGACCAGTTTCCCAGTCCCTGCTGATGAAAAACATCCCAACAGCATGATGCTGCCACCATCATGCTTCACTGTGGGGATGGTATTCTCGGGGTGATGAAAGGTGTTGGGTTTGTGCCAGACATAGTGTTTTCCTTGATGTCCAAAATGCTCAATTTTAGAATCATCTGACCAGAGTACCATCTTCTTCATATTCTTACCATTTTTTTAATAATGGATTTAATGGTGCTCCGTGGGATGTTCAAAGTTTCTGATATTTTTTTATAACCCAATCCTGATCTGTATTTCTCCACAACTTTGTTCCTGACCTGTTTGGAGAGCTCCTTGGTCTTCATGGTGCCGCTTGCTTGGTGGTGCCCCTTGCTTACTGGTTTTGCAGACTCTGGGGCCTTTCAGAACAGGTGTATATATACTGAGATCATGTGACAGATCATGTGACACTTAGATTACACACAGGTGGACTTTATTTAACTAATTATGTAACTTCTGAAGGTATTTGGTTGCACCAGATCTTATTTAGGGGCTTCATAGGAAAGGGGTGAATATATATGCACGTACCACTTTTCTGTTTGTCATTCTTTAAACATTTTTGAAGTAATTTTTTTTATTTCACTTCACCAATTTGGACTATTTTATGTATGTCCATTACATGAAATCCGAATAAAAATCTATTTAAATTACACGTTGTAATGCAACAAAATAGGAAAAATGCCAAGGGGGTGAATAGTTTTGCAAGGCACTGTACACTGTATAGCAATAATATACAAGGCAGAAACATTGTTTCCTTGCTGAAAAATATATAGAATGCCAGTTTCAGTGAGAAGCACAGTAACATCAAGGCAGCTTTGTAACAGCTGACCCTGTTTTCCAAAGCCAAACCTGCCCATTAGCCTCTGAATCCATTTCTTAAGATGCCAAAATATAAAGTGTTAAATTGTTTTCAGTATCCTAATGTTGTTTTTGTTTTGTGTTTTCTGATTGGTTCAGTTCATGTTTTCAACAAGCTTTGGTCGAAGGACTTCCACAGGGCCGCCATCTCCAAAGTTCACTCAAAAAGGCAATAGTTGTGAACTGTGTTTGATTTAGTTGTTGTTGTTTAAATTATTTACATTTTGTTCATTATCTTTTAAACCTCCATTGGTTGAATGCTATTGCTCAATTAACACTTGGCTCATGTAAATTCTGTAGTTGCCCCTTTAAACATCCTAAGGTCAACATCCCCATAGTGTTCACATTTCTCTCATGTAAATGCAGCTACGTAAAAATATTAAATAAAACATGTATTTGGGAAATATCAGGTCTTTGCTCTTTTCTTCATTAACCTGCTGATCATTTCAATTTGGATTTGATTTGTTTATATCTGTTAACACATGGTGTTTAGTATGTTCAGTACTGTATGTTTAGTTTAGTTATCTCTGTGAGAAGCAAGTTAATTTAAAGTTATATGTGAGTTGGTTCATGTAGATATAACATTTCAATGTTGTTAACATACAGTCACCAAAAATGGGATCTAATTTGTATATTCATACGGAGTTTTCAGCAAACAGTAGAATGTTAGTCATATGTTTCCCAGAATTGTTTGCCAGAAGTTTACAAGTCGTCGCAACAGTTTGCCACAAAACTAATTTGCATGTGAAAATATGAGCTTGCCACAAATCTGCAGTAAATTGGCCAAAGGTTTGCTACAACTGTTAACCAGAAACCTGTTTCTTTCAATAAGGGGTGTTGAACATAAAACAGTTTTCATGTTTATCATCAACATACTCACCTTAAATACTTCCTGGTGGCAGTTTCCTGCTGGCTCCCTAGTGGCTACGGTCTCTCCTTCCCGTAACTTTGATTGGCCGTTTGGAAGGTGTGTCTGATCCGAGACAGGTAGAGCATCCTCGGAATCCAGATAATTTCCTGAGTGTCCCTCTCTTTCCTCTCTTTCTCTCTCTTCCACTGACAGACATTCTAAGTGGTCTCTGTCTCCCACTGTCTCTTTCTGAGTCTCTCTCTCCAGCCTTGAGTGTGGCACGTGATTCTCTACTGTGGCTACAGAGGTGTGCCGTGTCTGTCTCTCTGTCTGTCTGACTGTCTGGCTCTCTGTCTGTTTGTCTGTCTGTCTGGCCATTTCCAATGAGCTCACACACACCAGGCCGTTAACGCTTGGTGAGTCCGGACATACCCTCCAGGCCTTCAGCACCACCTGAGGAGACCGTCTGCCAATCAGAGGAGTGGGTGAGGCAGGGTCACAGGCAGGGGAGCGAGGGGGGTGAGGGGTCAGGGGTGAGCCAGGTGTCGGGGGACACTCTGGATGGTCCTCACTGCGGAGGGTCAGGGACACACTGTGGACGTAGTCCCCCAGACGCTGCCCTGCTCTAGGGGAGTCCAGTGGCGTCCGCTCCGCTCCCCCCTCTGGAGGAGAGAAGGAGTGAGAAGACATCCTCCATTTTCTAGCCGTCTCCGCAACGTTGCTGAAGAACTTAATCAGACCCCCAAAATGTCCGCCTTTGCTGTCAGAGTGCTTTGGAGCCGCTGGTTGAAAGTCCCTGARGCTCTCGAAGTCCACCGAGCCGTAGTCAGAGTCCATGGTCTTGTCCAGTGTGTGTAGCTCTGAGTCAAAACTCCTCTCTGAGTAAGCCGGGTTCCCCTTCCCCAGGACAGAGATCTTCCTCAGGTAACTCCACACGTCAGCTCTCTTAGACCTCCTCCCACCCAGCGGGGCCTTGGGGCCGCGCCTCACACTCTGCTCCTCACACACTCCTGCTGAGGTAGTGTTACAGTTAGAGGAGTGGTTGGCCTGCGCCTGAGCCTGGACCTGAGGTCTCTTGGTGTAGGAGACTCTCTCTGTGGGCTTAGAGCCGTTCTGGGTAACAGGCTCCACTAGCGAGGGAAGATGGTGTCTGTCCAGGGTAGCTGTCAGATCCATGTCCTCAAATGAGCAGTCGAACTCGGCGGTGTGTCCGGCATACGAGTGCCTCTTGGCGTAGTGGCGGAGTGTGCTCCTACCGGGATGCAGTGCGGGCGAGGGGAGGAAGTCCCGGGAAAACGAGTCGTCCTCCATCTCTCCGTCTCTGAACTTAGTGTTGGACCCAGACATCTTCCCCACCCTCCCCTTGAAGACACCCGGAGAGCGGAGCTTCTTGATGGAGCGGACCTTGTCAGCGAAGGACAGTTTAGGGATGGAGGCCTCCTCTCCAGGGAGGATCATGGAGTGAGGTCTTCTGTTATCCAGTTCTGAAGCCGCTTTACGCCGGGTCAAGATCTTCCAGATGCCRCCWGTKGCTCTTGMTCTACGGTTGACKTCCGGGRGCTCCWTRCCAGGGGTCTGAGGGGGTGCCTGGGTCTCTGCCTGTCTATCCCCAGCCRCCTGCCACTSTCRCTGGGRWTGGCCTGGKCCCMGACCRTCTRCTTGACRCTCTCCCTGTCCCTCTCCCTTCCCAGTCTCCTGGATAGATACAGTGCCGGTCTCATTCTGCACATCCAGAGACACGTTGAAGACTTTATTGACGAACCCGTTGGGGTCGCTGCTGTGGGAGGCGGGGCTGTCCGTGTGTTCCATCCTCTAAGTCAGCTATCAGCTCCGCTCAGCTATCAGCTCCGTCAGCTATCAGCTCCGTCAGCTATCAGCTCCGTCAACTATCAGCTCCGTCGCTATCAGCTCCGGTCAGCTAGCAAGCTCCAGACAGCCGCATCTCTTTCACCCACACACCTGGAGAGACAAAACAACACAGCACAGCAATTTGTCAGCTCTTATACTCAACACACACAATTCAATTAAATCATGAAGAACCCTGTATTATCTCTGAGGGCAATACGAACCTGTTTTTATCTCTGAGGGGCAATACGAACCCTGTATTTATCTCTGAGGAGCAATAAGAACCCTGTATTTATCTTGAGGGCAATAAGAACCCTGTATTTATCTCTGAGGAGCAATAAGAACCCTGTATTTATCTCTGAGGGGCAATAAGAACCCTGTATTATCTCTGAGGGGCAATACGAACCCTGTATTATCTCTGAGGGGCAATAAGAACCCTGTATTTATCTCTGAGGGGCAATACGAACCCTGTTTTATCTCTGAGGGGCAATACGAACCCTGTTTTTATCTTGAGGGCAATACGAACCCTGTTTTTTCTCTGAAGGTCAATAAGAATCCTGTATTTATCTCCGAGGGGCAATACGAACCCTGTATTATCTCTGAGGGCAATACGACCACCTGTATCTTTCTGAAGGTCAAAAAGAACCTGTTTTATCTCTAAGGGGCAATACGAACCCTGTTTTTATCTCTGAGGGCAATACGAACCCTGTTTTTATCTCTGAAGGTCAATAAGAATCCTGTATTTATCTCCGGGGGCAATACGAACCCTGTATTTATCTCTGAGGGGCAATAGACCCTGTATTCTTATCTGAAGGTCAATAAGAACCCTGTTTTTATCTCTAAGGGCAATAAGAACCCTGTATTTATCTCTGAGGGCATTACAAACCCTGTTTTTATCTCTGAAGGTCAATAAGAACCCTGTATTTATCTCTAAGGGGCAATAAGAACCCTGTATTTATCTCTGAGGGGCAATACGAACCCTGTTTTTATCTCTGAGGGGCAATACGAACCCTGTTTTTATCTCTGAAGGTCAATACGAACCCTGTCTTTATTTCTGAGGGCAATACGAACCCTGTATTTATATCTGAGGTCAATACGAACCCTGTATTTATCTCTGAGGGGCAATACGAACCCTGTATTTATATCTAAAGTCAAATAAGAACCCTGTATTTATCTCTAGGGGCAATAAGAACCCTGTATTTATCTCTGAGGGCATTACAAACCCTGTTTTATCTCTGAAGGTCAATAAGAACCCTGTATTTATCTCTAAGGGGCAATAAGAACCCTGTATTTATCTCTGAGGGGCAATACGAACCCTGTTATTATCTCTGAGGGGCAATAAGAACCCTGTATTTATCACTGAGGGGCAATACGAACCCTGTATTTATCTCTGAGGGCAATACGAACCCTGTTTTTATCTCTGAAGGTCAATAAGAACCCTGTATTTATCTCTGAGGGCAATACGAACCCAGTTTTTTATCTTGAAGGTCAATAAGAACCCTGTATTTATCTCTAAGGGGCAATAAGAACTCTGTATTTATCTCCGAGGGTCAATAACAACTCTGTATTTATCTCTGAGGGCAATACGAACCCTGTTTTTATCTCTGAAGGTCAATACGAACCTGTTTTTATTTCTGAGGGGCAATACGAACCCTGTTTTTATCTCTGAAGGTCAATAAGAATCCTGTATTTATCTCTGAGGGCAATACGAACCCTGTTTTATCTCTGAAGCTCAATACGAACCCTGTTTTTATTTCTGAGGGGCAATACGAACCCTGTATTTATATCTGAAGGTCAATATGAACCCTGTATTTATCTCTGAGGGCAATACGAACCCTGTTTTATATCTGAAGGTCAATAAGAACCTGTATTTATCTCTAAGGGCAATAAGACCTGTATTTATCTCTGAGGGGCATTACAAACCCTGTTTTATCTCTGAAGGTCAATAAGAACCCTGTATTTATCTCTAAGGGGCAATAAGAACCCTGTATTTATCTCTGAGGGTAATACGAACCCTGTTTTTATCTCTGAGGGCAATACGAACCATGTTTTTATCTCTGAAGGTCAATACGAACCCTGTTTTTATTTCTGCAGGGCAATACGAACCCTGTTTTTATCTCTGAAGGTCAATAAGAATCCTGTATTTATCTCTGAGGGGCAAATACGAACCCTGTTTATCTCTGAAGTCAATAAGAACCCTGTATTTATCTCTAAGGGCAATAAGAACCCTGTATTTATCTCTGAGGGGCATTACAAACCTGTTTTTATCTCTGAGGTAATAAGAACCCTTTATTTTATCTCTAAGGGCAATAAGAACCCTGTATTTATCTCTGAGGGGCAATACGAACCCTGTTTTTATCTCTGAGGGGCAATAAGAACCCTGTATTTATCACTGAGGGCAATACGACCCTGTATTTATCTCTGAGGGCAATACGAACCCTGTTTTTATCTCTGAGGTCAATAAGAACCCTGTTTTTATCTCTGAGGGAATACGAACCCAGTTTTTATCTCTGAAGGGCAATAAGAACCCTGTATTTATCTCTAAGGGGGCAATAAGAACTCTGTATTTATCTCCGAGGGTCAATAACAACTCTGTATTATCTCTGAGGGCAATACGAAAGCCTGTTTTTTATCTCTGAAGGTCAATACGAACCCTGTTTTTATCTCTGAGGGCAATAAGAACCCTGTATTTATCACTGAGGGGCAATACGAACCCTGTACTGAGGGGCAATACGAACCCTGTATTTATCTCTGAGGGGCAATACGAACCCTGTTTTTATCTCTGAAGGTCAATAAGAGAACCCTGTATTTATCTCTGAGGGGCAATACGAACCCAGTTTTTATCTCTGAAGGTCAATAAGAACCTGTATTTATCTCTGAGGGGCAATAAGAACTCTGTATTTATCTCCGAGGGTCAATAACAACTCTGTATTTATCTCCAAGGGGCAATAATAACCCTGTATTTATCTCCGAGGGGCAATAAGAACCCTGCATTTATCTCAGAGGGGCAATAAGAACCCTGTATTTATCTCTGAGGGGCAATAAGAACCCTGTATTTATCTCAGAGGGGCAATAAGAACCCTGTATTTATCTCCGAGGGACAATAACAACCCTGTATTTATCTCCGAGGGGCAATAATAACCCTGTATTTATCTCCGAAGGGCAATAAGAACTCTGTATTTATCTCCGAGGGGCAATAAGAACCTTGTATTTATCTCAGAGGGACAATAACAACCCTATATTTATCTCAGAGGGGCAATAATAACCCTGTATTTATCTCCGAGGGGCAATAATAATCCTGGATTTATCTCAGAGGGGCAATAACAAAATTGGTGTTATTGTACAAAGCTTGGAGACTTTGCTTGAGTTCAGCCAAATAAACCCTTCATTCATAATATTTCATACAGACCTGACCACACATCAGATTTAGATGCCCCACAAGACAAGATACAGGTACAGCATAGATACAGTACAGATACAGTACAGATACAGTACAGATACGGTACAGGTACAGATACAGATACAGATACAGTACAGGTACAGGTACAGATACAGATACAGTACAGGTACAGATACAGATACAGATACAGTACAGATACAGATACAGATACAGATACAGGTACAGTACAGATACAGGTACAGGTACAGTACAGATACAGGGACAGGTACAGTACAGATACAGGTACAGGTACAGATACAGGTACAGGTACAGGTACAGGTACAGATACAGGTAGAGGTACAGGTACAGTACAGTACAGTACAGTACAGGTACAGCACAGGTACAGGTACAGTACAGTACAGGTACAGTACAGATACAGGTACAGTACTGGTACAGGTACAGGTACAGTACAGGTACAGGTACAGTACAGATACAGGTAGCAGTACAGATACAGGTACAGTACAGATAGCAGGTAAGGTACAGTACAGATACGATACAAGGTAGGCGGGTACAGGTACAGGTACAGTACAGGTACAGGTACAGGTACAGTACAGATACAGGTACAGTACAGGTACAGTACAGGTACAGGTACAGTACAGGTACAGGTACAGTACAGATACAGGTACAGTACAGATACAGGTACAGTACTGGTACAGAACAGATACAGGTACAGTACAGATACAGGTACAGGTACAGGTACATTACAGATACAGGTACAGTACAGATACAGGTACAGGTACAGGTACAGGTACAGTACAGGTACAGTACAGTACAGTACAGATACAGATACAGTACAGGTACAGATACAGGTACAGTACTGGTACAGGTACAGATACAGATACAGATACAGTACAGGTACAGTACAGGTACAGTACAGATACAATACAGATACAGGTACAGTACAGATACAGGTACAGGTACAGATACAGATACAGGTACAGATACAGTACAGATACAAATACAGATACAGATACAGTACAGTACTGGTACAGATACAGGTACAAATACAGTATAGGTACAGTACAGATACAGTACAGATACAGTACAGATACAGGTACAGTACAGGTACAGGTACAGTACAGGTACAGGTACAGTACAGGTACAGTACAGATACAGGTACAGGTACAGTACAGATACAGGTACAGTACAGGTACAGGTACAGTACAGGTACAGTACAGATTGCTGTTTGTATAATATTGGTGCATAAAGAGTGCAGTTCAAAAAGCTATGGTTGCATCCTAAATGGCAGCATATACCCTATAGTGCACTACCTGTGACCAGGGCTCAAAAGCAGTGCCCTATATAGGCAATAGGGTGCCATTTGGGCGCAGACCCTATCTCTCATCACTTGTAACACATGACTTAACATAGTAGTCATGGTCTTACATGGAACATTCTATAAAGGCATGCATGACACACATTTTTGGGGGGTATTTGAAATGAGCTGATGTAGGGTGACTTGAAATAAGTGAATCTTTCATCTTGTGTGCAGTACAGTGGTCCCTTTAAAGTGAGTCAGCATTATTTAAACATCCACCCTCATACCCCTCTATAACCCCGCGAGCCCCATTAGCCCAAGTAATTATACAGAATACAGCAGCACACACACCAGGATCCCGCGTTGCCATGGAAACCGAGCCCTATGGAGGTGGTGGTGATGTGTGTGTGCAGCACCTACTTGTGTGTGCGTTGATATCATACGACAGATCCCCTTCATCTGAGGAGGATGACTGAGAGCTAGGCCCAGCCTCCATTCACTCTCTGTTCCACATATTAATGCACTATCCTTGCCCAGGTCATTTGAAATAGGACTATGCCCTATTAGCTAACATTATGTGGACAACAGATCCCCCCCACAAGAGTAGTTAGGAATACATGTAGCTAGATGCAGTACTAATCGCAGTAAACTAATCGAAGAGGTGTGGTTACATGTAGTTAGAGTATTATAAACTAATCTACGAGGTGTGGTTACATGTAGTTAGAGTATTATAAACTAATCTACGAGGTGTGGTTACATGTAGTTAGAGTATTATAAACTAATCTACGAGGTGTGGTTACATGTAGTTAGATACAGTATTAGAAACTAATCTAAGAGATATTTATAATTATAATTACATATAGGCCCATATAACCCTATAAACTAGAACAGGTGTAATTTATTCAATATCACTAGGATTAAAATAGGCTCTTATCAAAGATTAATAAAATGGAAAAAATATATGTCAAGACGACACTTTAAATGTGAATAGTTTGCCTCACGTTATGTTTATTTACTGTTTTGAATAGGCCTATACAAACGTGAAAGTAAACTGAAAGTGTGTCGCTAAAGAATAAATCATGATAGGCAACGGTAAGAATCGGCTATAGACAATCTTGAGAAATGTATTTTTTTTCCCCCTCATCGAAGTAATTTATCCGACCCATTTAACTACAACCGTCCGATAATTTGTTACAGTAGCCTATAGCCTCTATTGCAATTTATACGATAACGATAACGAACGTAACAAGTGAGAAACGTTTACGAACATACGTTTACAAAATTGTTGTAACCTACCAACTCGGTTTCGAGAGTTGAAACTCCTCGATACATATCAAACTTCTGGACAAAACGTCATCTTCGAAACAGTTACGGTAAGTAGGGTACAAAAACAGCGGTTGACTTCCCACCCGGTAAACTTTTTATAGCTATGAGTAACGCTGAAATTATGCTGTGGCGAGTTGTTCGTCTTTTGACGGTGGGCTAATAATCCCCTTTTAGTTCAAGAAATCTTCCTCATAACTCTGAAAATGTCAAAAGTTTTCTCTCTGAGTAGAGACTGATGAACACTCTTACCCTTTAAGCTCGAGCAGCAGACAGTGGATCAGCAGCACCGACTGTATGATCAGCAGCCAGGGGCACACACACACACACACACATGCACACTCACACACACATTCATAGTTGTATTGAAACAAATTACCTTGATAGACCTAGTTTCCTAAAGATGTATTTTTTATCAGTTTCTTCTGAAATGTAATTAGTAAACTGCCCACTAGTTCATTTAAGTAGCCAAATAACCTTAGCGATATAATGGTTCAACTTAAACATGAAAATACATGATTGAGTGAAGAGGGGTTTCATTGGCTGGACCCACTTTCAGGAATTGCTTTGAATGTGAAAATCCTTCTATTGAAAGGACACAATGGGTCAGAGCACACAGGGGAATCTGAATTCACAAAAACTAAACAGCTTCAGAATCTTTTAGCTGTGAAAGAGGAGATGGTGGGGCAGGTGACTAAATGTCTGTCCTGTTTCTGGCCCATTGTCATCGCATGGCGTTCTCCCTTCTACACAGGAAACAGTGGATCTTACAGCAATGGGGGGACAGGGACGGGACGGGGGGGGCGATTTGGCTGACAATGGCAGGAAGCCTGTCTGAGTGCATGTAAATATCTGTGTATGTGTCCCGCCCATCTGTGGACCTAAGACCCCTTAGAATGGTCCTGGAGCACTTTGCTGTTTAGTAACTGTGTGATTTATCCTCCATCCTCTTCCTCTGTAACTCTTCCTCTACTGTTATCATCCTCTTCCTCTGTAACTCATACTCTACTGTCATCATCCTCTTCCTCTGTAACTCTTCCTCTACTGTCATCATCACGCCACTCAGGACAGTAACATCCAGGCTCATGTTTATCAAGATGACAACCCTTAAAGGCACAATGAAGATGTCCTGCCGTGGCGGGGCTGCCCTGGGCTGAAACACAGACGCAGGATTGTGGAGAGACCGTTATAGGATAAGAGTCATGAAGTGTTTATAATAGGGTCAAATAACTTGAAAATACTTGAATAGAAAAGTAACATCCTCTTTACATGATAACTTGACAGCCTTCATAATAATAACCTGAAGACTGTACAGATATAGTATCTTAATTTGATCACCCTGTTACAGGAGGACTTTCGTGCAATGCAGGAAATCTAAAACTTGTAGTGTATTTGAGATTTAAAAAGTCTTCTGAATTTTGTAATTTCACTTTAAAAAAATAAAATAAACCCCTACAAATATTATTAATTATAATCTGCATAATAATTCACATTTCCTGTTGTAGTAATTTAGTAATTAGTAATAGTAATTCATTATTTTCCTGCTGTAGTAATTTGTCTCAAATTAAGGTCCTACATATCTGTATTTTATACACACTAAGTGGCAGCAATGTAAAGTATTGTAATGTCTGATCCTCCACTTTCTCAATTCCTTTCTGTTAAATTAAGTGATTCGATTAATTCTAAGAGTGATGGAGAAAGTGAGAGAGAGAAAGAGAGCGCGAGAGAGAGAGAGAGAGGCCAGTGTTTGACCAACTTAATCTATAGGTCTACAGTCCTACATATGTTTGAAATGAAAACATATTTCAAGGGGAAAATTCACAGTGGCGCATAGAAGAGGGCCACTTTGCAAACCCTAGGAGAGTTGGTACTGTACCTTGGCTGTTTGGTGTGTAAATATACAGTATGCAGGCTAGCTACTGATCTTAGGGTGTTAGAACTGTGTGTGAACATAGCTACTGATCTTAGAGTGTTAGAACTGTGTGTGAACATAGCTACTGATCTTAGAGTGTTAGAACTGTGTGTGAACATAGCTACTGATCTTAGGGTGTTAGAACTGTGTGTGAACATAGCTACAGTGATTTAGCAGTGATGTCATAGGCTTCACATTTTCTGAACAATTGCCGTCTTCCTGTGCTTCCTGTGACATACTCCCGACCGACTGCAGGGATAGTAGAGGAAGCACACAGACACACACAACAAGAATACCACCACCACGCACACAACAACACCACACACACACAACACACAACCACACCCACACACACACACGCACAAACACAACACACACACACACACAACACCCACACACACACACACACACACACAACAGCACACACACACACACACACACACACACAGCACACACACACACACACACACGGCACGCGAACCACAGTATAGCTAAGCAGCTATAATTATTTCGCAGTACATTGTCAACGCCACGCAGGGAAAATAGAGTGTATGAAAGAGAGAGCAGGACGTAAGAGGGTCAGATATGTTATGTTGTGATAGTCTATTATAAAAGCCTTACTAAGGCCTGGGAACATGAGTCATACCATAACTAGCTCATTGAGTGTCGTACTTTGTTGTTCATACTTGCTTTGGCAGTTACACGTGAACATTTGTGTTGAAATATGTTTCAGGAAGCACATGATATGACTGTTAGACTTGTTAATGTCATTCTTGGAAAGCTGATAACAAGTCATGTAGGCTATGACAATTGGTGAAAGAGTATTAGGGATTTAAGTTGTTATTGATTTGGGTGAGTTAATTCTCACACACACACGGCTCGGATAATAAATATTACGGTGGGGGGTTAGATAAAATACAATGACATCTTACATTCCTCAGAGCAGGTTTGCATCCCATGACTCCTATTCCCTATTATTCAGTGAGTCCCTACTTTTGACCAGGACCATAAGTAGAGCCAATGTAGGAAATATAGGGTGCCATGTTGGGACGTAGTACCAGATCTACCTTCTGCTATCTGCCATGGCCCATCGGCCAGCCACACACACACTATGCACTAACTAACCCAACCTAACCTAACCCGTTACGTCCCTAACCTAGCTAACCTTAACTAACCCTAACCCGTACCCGTACCCTAATCCCAACCCTAACCCTTAACCTAACCCTAACCCGTACCCTAACCCTAACCCCAACCCAAACCCTAAACCTAACCCTAAACCCAACCCTAAACCTAACCTTAAACCTAACCCTAAACCTAACCCTAACTCTAACCCACTGACACAATTATTATTTCTTATCTGCTTAAAACAGTGCTGTGAGAGGAGTTTCAGAATCTTTGCATATTGTCTGCACAGACTCACGTGCACATCATACCCTTCACAACATCACTTTTAGAGTGGGAGGAATGTTTAATGAGGACTCAGCTGGAGTTTATGTCGTGGTGACAGTGGGTGGAGAGGGCCAGGCTCTGCTATCTACCTTATCTAGAGGAGGGAGAAGAAGAGGAAGAAAAGAGAGAGGGAGGTGAGAAAAAGAGAGGGACAGGAAGAGGAAAAGGAACAGAGGGGGAGAGAGAGAGAGCCTGAGAATGACAGAGAGAGGAAGACGGAGAGAGAGAGAGTACTTTAACCATTTGTACATCGTTACAACACTGTATATATACATAATATGACATTTGTAATGTCTTTATTATTTTGGTACTTCTGTGAGTGTAATGTTTACCGTTCATTTTTATTGTTTATTTCACTTTTGTATATTATCTACCTCACTTGCTTTGTTTGGCAATGTTAACATATGTTTCCCATGCCAATAAAGCCCCTTGAATTGAATTGAATTGAATTGAATTGAGAGAGAGAGCCTGAGAACGACAGAGAGAGGAAGACGGAGACAGAGAAAAAGGAAAGAGAGAGAGAGAGAGAGAGAGAGAGAGAGCCTGAGAACGACAGAGAGAGGAAGACGGAGGAAAAAGAGAGAGAGAGAGAGAGTGCCTGAGAACAACAGAGAGAGGAAGACGGAGACGGAGGAAAAAGAGAGAGAGAGAGAGAGAGAGAGTGCCTGAGAACAACAGAGAGAGGAAGACGGAGGAAAAAGAGAGAGAGAGAGTTCTTAGCACTATCAGTAGGAATCTCAAAACAGGAAGGCCATCCCCAGTAAACAAGAGCAGCAGAAGAGGAGCGCAGTTCTACTTCCTGTCCCAACTACAGAGGAAACAACAGATTTTTTAGGAATTCTAATCGGGACCATTACACTCTAGCAGTCGACACTGATTAAAACCCACTTCCACTGGTTATCCGAGGAACTCTTCTCTTAATAACAGAACTATCAGGACTGCCTTCTGGCATTATAAAACATCGTAGCAGTTCATCTTTATTTAGTCTAATAGGCATGGTGTTGTTTCTTAAATGGTGTTCGCTGACTTTTCAGTGTGTGAGCTTGTGTCTGTTCTGTTGTGTGGTGTGTGTGTGTGTGGTGTGGTGTGGGTGTGTGTGTGTGTGTGTGTGGTGTGTGTGTGTGTGTGGTGTGTTGTGTGTGTGTGTGTGTGTGTGTGGTGGTGTGTGTGTGTCTGTGTGTGTGTGTGTGTGTGTGTTTGTGTGGTGTGTGTGTGTGTGTGTGTGTGCTGTGTGTGGTGTGTGTGCGTGTGTGTGTTGTGTCGTCTCCTCTCTGTGGCAGCCATGAGTGTGCTTGGTGTGTTTGGGGATGTGGGGCAGATGTTTATCCAGTCCTGATTTGTATCTTCCTTCTAGTTTCTGGCCTCCATCTCCATATATCCTGCTCTGGGCCTTGATCAGACCTGGGCTGGGTTAGGATGGGGCTGACTGGACTGACCTGGCTTGGCTGGGGATGAGTTAGGCTGGGGCTGGACTGGACCTTGACCTGGCCTGAGCTGGGGCTGAGTTAGGCTGGGGCTGGGTTAGGCTGGGGTTGGACTGGACCTTGACCTGGACTGGGCTGGGGCTGGACTGGACCTTGACCTGGACTGGGCTGGGGCTGAGTTAAGCTGGGGCTGGACTGGGTTAGGCTGGGGATAGGCCGGGTTAGGCTGGGGCTGGCCTAAGTTTGTGGGTCAACACTGTTTCCTCTCTTCCTTGTGTTTGTGTCTTGTCAGATATCTATCATCCTGGTACGACTTTTCTTTAGTAACTACCAGAGCCATAAGGATAAGGAGTTTTCTGCATTATGATGCATTTACATGACACTTCAACATTCTATGGCAGCCATGTTAGCGCCCCATTAACATTAGCGCCTCATTAACATGAGTGCCTCATTTACATTAGCGCATCATTAACATGATCACCTCATTAACATGAATGCCCCCCAGTAACATTAGCACACCATTAACGTTTGCACACCATTAACATTAGCGCCTCATTAACATTAGCGCCTCATTAACATTAGCGCCTCATTAACATTGCATGGGGAATATTACAATAATGCTACATGTAGACAAACTGCATGTCTAGAATTAATACAATATGAAGAATTCTAAAAGTTAGCCCAACTCTGTAAATAAACAGTAGGAAGCAGATTGTACAGTCAACTTTCCTGCCAGCTCTTGACTATGGTGACATGATGCAGCAGACAGTTCTCTAAAACCTTTAGATGCAGTCCACCGTAGCGCACTTCGCTTCATCACAGGTGACAGGTGACAGGTTTTATACTATACAGATGACAGGTTTTATCTCTCGGTGTCGGCTGGTCCTCATTATTCCCTTTTTGTTTACAAAACTCTGCTGCACAAGCTTCTGACATACACTATATCCACAAAAATATGTGGACATGCCTTCAAATGAGTGGATTCGGCTATTTCAGACACCCGTTGCTGACAGGTGTTTAAAATAGAGCACACAGCCATGCAATCTCCCTAGACAAACATTGGCAGTATAATGGCCTTAATGAAAAGCTCAGCAACTTTCAACGTAGGCAAACTGTATGTCTAGAATTAAAACAATATGAAAAATTTGAAAAGTTAGCCCAACTCTGTAAATCAAATCAAATCAAAGTGTATTTGTCACGTGCGCTGAATACAACAGGTGTAGACCTTACAGTGAAATGCTTACTTACAAGCCCTTAACCAATAGTGCAAAAAAAGGTATTAGGTGAACAATAGGTAGGTAAAGAAATAAAAACAACAGTAAAAAGACAGGCTATATACAGTAGCGAGGCTATAAAAGTAGCGAGGCTACATGCAGACACCGGTTAGTCAGGCTGATTGAGGTAGTATGTACATGTAGATATGGTTTAAGTGACTATGCATATCTGATGTACAGAGAGTAGCAGTAGCGTAAAAGAGGGGTTGGTATCGTCGGACGGGGCCACAGTGTCTCCCGACCCCTCCTGTCTCAGCCTCCAGTATTTATGCCGCATTAGTTTATGTGTCGGGGGGCTAGGGTCAGTCTGTTATATCTGGAGTATTTCTCCTGTCTTATCCGGTGTCTTGTGTGAATTTAAGTATGCTCTCTCTAATTCTCTCTCTCTTTTTCTCTCTTTCTTTCTTTCTCTCTCTCGGAGGACCTGAGCCCTAGGACCATGCCTCAGGACTACCTGGCCCGGTGACTCCTTGCTGTCCCCAGTCCACCTGGTTGTGCTGCTGCTCCAGTTTCAACTGTTCTGCCTGCGGCTATGGAACCCTGACCTGTCTACCGGACGTGCTACCTGTCCCAGACCTGCTGTTTTCAACTCTCTAGAGACAGCAGGAGCGGTAGAGATACTCTGAATGATCGGCTATGAAAAGCCAACGGACATTTACTCCTGAGGTGCTGACCTGTTGCACCCTCTACAACCATAACAACTGTGATTGTTATTACTGTGATTGTTATTATTTGACCCTGCTGGTCATCTATGAACATTTGAACATCTAGGCCATGTTCTGTTATAATCTTCACCCGGCACAGCCAGAAGAGGACTGGCAACCCCTCATAGCCTGGTTCCTCTCTATATTTATAGTAGTGGTAATGACTGGTTGTAGTTATAGTAGTGGTAGTGACTGGTTATAGTTATAGTAGTTTTAGTGTCTACACTAGCAGTGGTAGTGATTGGTTATTGTTATAGTAGTGGTAGTGTTGACAGTAGTAATGGTAGTGAATGGGTGTAGTTATGGTAGTGGTCGTGGTAGTTAATGCAGTAGTATTGGTAGTGACAGGCTATAGATATTGAAGTGGTAGTGACTGCTTATAGTTATAGTAGTGGCAGTGACTGCTTATCCTGTTGTTATAGTGTTGGTAGTGACTGCTTATAGTTATAGCAGTGGTAGTGACCGCTTATAGTTATCGTAATGGTAGTGACTGGTTATAGTTTTGGTAATGGTAGTGACTGGTTATAGTAGTGGTAGTGACGCTTATAGTTTAAGTAGTGGCAGGGACTCTCTATCCTGCTGTTATAGTGTTGGTAGTGACTGGTATGATTTATAGTAGTGGTACTGACTGGTATAGTGTATAGTAGTGTGACGCTTGATAGTCTTATAGTAGTGGTAGTGACGGTTATAGTTATAGTAGTGGTAGTGACTGGTTAAGTAATAGTAGTGGTAAGTGACTGCAGTAGAATGGTAGTGACTGTGATAGTTTATAGTAGTGGTATGACGTGGTTATAGTAATACTAGTGGTAGTGACGGGATAGTATAGTAGATGGTAGTGACTGGTTATAGTTTAGTAGTGTAGTGTCGTACAGTATAATGGTTAGTGACTGGTTATAGTATAGCAGTGGTAGTGACCGCTTATAGTTATGTAATGGTAGTGACCGCTATAAGTATGTAATGGTAGTGACCGCCTTATAGTTATGGTAAGGTGTAGTGACCGCTTATAGTTATGTAATAGGTAGTACCGCTTATAGTTATGGTAACTGCGTAGTGACCGCTTATAGTTATGGTAATGGGTAGTGACCGCTTATAGTTATGGTAGTGTAGTGACTGTATTATTTTTAGTAGTGGTAGCTGACTGTTATATAGTGTAGTGACTAGGTTATAAAGTAGTGGTAGTGTACTGGTTTATTATGTATGTGAGTATATAGATGGTAGTGTCTACAGTAGTAATGGTGGTGACTGTTTATGTTTACTTACGTGGTAGTGATGCTTTATCCTGTTTGTTATAGTGTTGGTAGTGACTGCTTATAGTATAGTAGTAGGTAAGTGACTGGTTATATTTATAGTAGTGTAGTGACTGATTATATTATAGAGTGGTAGTGACTGGTTATATGTTAAATAGGTGGTAGTGTCTACAGTAGTATTGGTGTGACTGTTTATAGTAGTGGTAGGTGACTGGGTTATAGAAGTGGTAGTGTCCCGCTTATTAGTTATATAGTTGCGCAGTGACTGCTTTATCCTGTTGTTTATAGTGTTGGTATGACTGCTTATAGTGTATAGTAGTGGTAGTGACTGGTTATATATAGTAGTGGTAGTGACTGGTTATAGTTATAGTATGGTAAGTGACTGTTATATTTATATAGTGTTAGTGACTGGTTATAGTTATAGTAGTGGTAGTGACTGCGTGTATAAGTAGTATTAGTGTAGTGGTAGGACTGGTATATAATAGTAGTGGTAGTGACTGGTTATAGTAATAGTAGGACTGTTATAGAATAGTAGTGACTTGCAGTAGTAGTGGTAGTGACTGGTGATAGTTATAGTAGTGGTAGTGACTGGTTATAGTTATAGTAGTGGTAGTGACTGGTATGTATTATAGTGTGGTAGTGACTGCGGTTATAGTAATAGATAGTGTAGTGATGCATAGAAGTGGTAGTGATGGTTATAGTAATAGTAGTGGTAGTGACTGTTTATAGTCTATATGTGGTAGTGACTGCAGTAGATGGTATTGTGACTGGTTTTGTTATAGTAGTGTAGTGATGCAGGAGAAGTGGTAGTGACGTGGTGTAGTTCAGTAGTGGTAGTGACTGGTTATAGTTATAGTCAGTGGTAGGACCGCTTATAATTATGGTAGTGGTAGTGACTGGTTATAGTTATGTAGTGGTAGGGACTGGTTATAGTTATCAGTAGTGGTAGTGACCGTTATAGTTATAGTATGGTAGTGACTGGTTATAGTAATAGTAGTGGAGTGACTGGTTATAGTTTAGTGGTGGTAGTGACTGCAGTAGAAGTGGTAGTGACTGGTGATAGTTATAGTAGTGGTTAATCAAATTACAAATTCAAATTTTAATTTGTCACATACACTGGTTAGCAGATGTTAATGCAAGTGTTAGCGAAAGTGTGCTTCTAGTTCCACAGTGCAGGTAATAACCAACAAGTATCTAACCTAACATTCCACACTACTACTTATACACGACAAGTGATAGTGTGACTGGTAGAGATAATAGTAGTGTAGTACTGCAGGAGAAGTGTTAGTGACTGGAGATAGTATAGTGTGGTAGGAGTGGTTATAGTTATAGTTGGTGGTAGGACTGGTTTTGTTATAGTAGTGGGTAGTGACTGCAGTATAAAGTGGTAGTGACTGGTGATAGTTATAGTAGTGGTAGTGACTTGGTTATAGTATAGTGTGATGACTGGTTATGAGTGGTAGTGGTAGTGACTGGTTATAGTAATAGTAGTGGTAGTGACTGCAGTAGAAGTGGTAGTGACTGTGATAGTTATAGTAGTGGTAGTGACTGGTTATGTAGTTATGGTAATGGTAGGACTGGTGATAGTTATATAGTGGTAGTGACTGGTTATAGTTATGTAATGGTAGTGACTGTTATAGTTACAAGTAGTGGTAGTGACTGGCTTATAGTTATGGTAATGGTAGTGACTGGTTATAGTAATAGTAGTGGTAGTGACTGCAGTAGAAGTGGTAGTGACTGGTTATAGTTATGTAGTTGGTTAGTGACTGTATTTAGTTATAGTATGGTAGTGATGGTTATAGTTATAGTAGTGGAGTGTCTACAGTAGTAATGGTAAGTGACTGGTTATAGTTAAGTAGTGGTAGTGACTGGTTATAGTTATAGTAGTGGTAAGTGACGCTTTATAGTTATCAGTAGTGGGTAGTGACTGGTTATATTATAGTAGTGGGTAGGGATGGTTATAGTTATAGTTATAAACTCAATCAATCAATTTTATTTTATATAGCCCTTCGTACATCAGCTAATATTCTCGAAGTGCTTGTACAGACACCTCAGCCTAAAACCCCAAACAGCTAGTAATTGCAGGTGTCAGAAGCACGGTGGCTAGGAAAAAACCCCTAGAAAGGCCAAAACCTAGGAGAAACCTAGAGAGGACCAGGGCTTACTGAGGTGGCCAGTCCTCTTCTGGCTGTGCCGGGTGGAGATTATAACAGAACTATGCCAAGAATTGTTCAAAAATGTATAACGTGACAAGTCATGGCTTCAAATAATATCATGAATAATTTTCAGTTGGGCTTTCTAGTCCGATATCAAGAGTGAAAAACACAGTCTGGGACAGGTGGCGTGTTCCATAACCGCAGCAGAACAGCGAAACTGGAATAGCAGCAAGGCCAGGCGACTGGGACAGAAAGGAGTCACCACGGGCGGCAGTCCCGACGCATGGTCCTTAAGGGCCCAGCTCCTCGAGAGAAAGAAAGAGAGAAGGAGAAAATTAGAGAGAGCCAAGATTTTCAAAATTTCCATAAATGACAAGCATGGTCAAATAATAATCAGGAATAAATCTCAGTTGGCTTTTCATAGCCGATCATTAAGAGTTGAAAACAGCAGGTCTGGGACAGGTAGGGGTTCCATAACCGCAGGCAGAACAGTTGAAACTGGAATAGCAGCAAGGCCAGGCGGACTGGGGACAGCAAGGAGTCACCACGGCCGGTAGTGGTGGTCGTGTTTGCAGTAGTAAGGGTAGTGACTGGTTATTGTCATAGTCATGGTAGTGACTGGTTATAGTTATAGTTGTAGCAGTTGTGTCTGTAGTAGTAATGGTGGTGACTGTTTATAGTTATGATATTGACTGGTGATAGTTATAGTAGTGGTAGTGACTGGTGATAGTTATAGTAGTGGTAGTGACTGGTTATAGTAATAGTACTGGTAGTGACTGGTTATATTAATAGTAGTGGTAGTGACTGCAGTAGAAGTGGTAGTGACTGGTTATAGTTATAGTAATGGTAGTGA
>NC_036846.1:23095180-23102333 GCF_002910315.2 Salvelinus sp. IW2-2015
AACTATCACCAGTCACTACCACTACTAATAACTATCACCAGTCAATATCATAACTATAAACCAGTCACCACCATTACTACTACAGGACACAATGCTACAACTTATAACTATAAACCAGTCACTACCATGACTATGACAATAACCAGTCACTACCCTTACTACTGCAAACACGACACCACTAACCGGCCGTGGTGACTCTTGCTGTCCCCAGTCGCCTGGGCCTTGCTGGGCTATTCCAGTTTCAACTGTTCTGGCCTGCGGTATGGAACCACCCTACCTGTCCAGACTGCTGTTTTCAACTCTTAATGATGGCTATGAAAAGCCAACTGAGATTTATTCCTGATTTATTATGACCATGCTTGTCATTTATGGAAATTTTGAAAAATCTTGGCTCTCTCTAATTTTCTCCTTCTCTCTCTTCTTTCTCTCGGAGACCTGGGCCCTAGGACCATGCGTCGGGACTGCGCCCGTGGTGACTCCTTGCTGTCCCAGTCCCTGGCCTTGCTGCTATTCCCAGTTTCAGCTGTCTGCCCTGCGGTTTTATGGGAACGGCCCCACCTGTCCCAGTCCTGTTGTTTTTCCAACTCTTGATGATCGGCTATGAAAAGCCAACTGGAAATATTATTAGCATGATTATTATTTGACCATGCTTGTACTTATGAACATTTTTGAACATCTTGGCATAGTTCTGTTATAATCTCCACCGCGGCAGCAGCAGAAGAGGACTGGCCACCCTCATAGCCTGGTTCTCTCTAGGTTTTCTTCCTAGGTTTTGGCCTTTCTAGGGAGTTTTTCCTAGCCCCACGTGCTTCTACCACCTGCATTACTAGCTGTTTGGGGGTTTTAGGCTGGGTGTCTGTACAGCACTTCAGAATATTAGCTGATGGTACGAAGGGCTATATAAAATAAAATTGATTGAATTGATTGATACTTATACTATAACCAGTCACTACCACTACTATAACTACTACACTAAACCAGTCCACTACCAACTATAATATAAGCTCACTACCACTACTATAAACTATAACCATACTACCACTACTATAGACTATAACCAGTCACTACATCTACGTAACCTAACTATAAACTATAACCAGTCACTACCACTTACTGAATAGTAGTGGTAGTGACTGGTTATAGTTATAGTAGTGGTAGTGACTGCAGTAGAAGTGGTATTGACTGATTATAGTTATAGTAGTGGTAGTGTCTGTTTATAGTTATAGTAGTGGTAGTGACTGCAGTAGAAGTGGTAGTGACTGGTTATAGTTATAGTAGTGGTAGTGACTGGTTATAGTAATAGTCGTGGAAGTGACTGGTTATAGTTATAGTTGTGGTAGTGTCTGCAGTAGTAATGGTATTGACTGGTTATAATTATAATAGTGGTCGTGTCTGTTTTGTGCTGTGTTTATTTACGTCATTTTTATATGTCATTTTAACAACAAAATTTGAACGATTTTCTGCAGGGTTGTCTGTGATCTTGTGGGCTATTGTGATGTCAACCATGTGCCAAATGTGTTCCACATGACATCATCATTGTGTCTGACACAGTCGACATTAGATCACTTATTTTGATAGACAAATCATTCAAACAGGTCCTGGACATCACCTGAATCATCTCCTGTATTCACACTCATGGTAGATTACATTGATTGTTTTTAATGACACATTTTGAGTGATATGGTATGAAGTCATTCACAATGCAATTAAAATGGTATGATAAACAATTAAATATTTTTAGGCTCTTGTTGCTATATTTTTACTGTCAAAATATGGCTTAAGAATTGCATTTTTATTTTGTTCAGTCTACGTTATAAGACTAAGCATTTGAAGCTGCGTGGGGAATGGAGTGAATTGCGATCGAATAGGAAACCAATCAGATCGAAGATCCTTGGTGCAGACTAACACACCTCTTTTACTATTATTTCTGTCCTGTATCAACTTCATTGCGCAGCTCGAATACAAAGTCATCATTCTCTGCTCTCCAGGTCCAACCTTCAGAACAGTGTTTGAAATTTTCAATTCCATGTTTCATTCACCGTTTTTTCCATGTTTTCTTTCAACATGCCTTGATTAAGTTATTTCGTGATGTAGGCCTACTACCTTGCGCGTGGGATGACGCATTGAATACAATAGGAGTTTATTGGTCAGTCTCTTTTATGACTGTGTGATGTGGAAGGTAGTAGGTAGTAGGATTCTGTGTGTCTTCGTTGTCCACCCATTTCACAATTCCCTGCCATTTGTCGTCCTGAAAACCTGTGTTATACTTGTCATGCAGTGAGTGGTATGTTGGATTGGAACTTTATTAAAAAACGTTGTTTATGACGCACTCTTATAAAAAAGGTTCCAACTTCCATATAGAACCAAAAAGGGTTCTGTCGTTTGCTTCATATTTCAAACCCTTAACAATTATATATAGAACCTTTTTATTGGGTTCTTTGATCAGAACTTCTTAACTGAACCAAAATTGGTTCCATATAGAACCGTGTATGGTGCCATTTATGAGTCATGGCTACTAATAAATAGTAACATTTCTAGCAAAGAATATAATATATTAAACAATTAATTAACGGACAAAAGAATGCCAGTATAGTTTTGAGATTTGATTGTCATTATATGCAAACATAGTTTGAAAATATGCACTGGTGGCCAGGGAGGAATCATTGTTTGAATGATGGCCCGCATCAATCTTTTGATATCAACTCTGGCTGACTTCCTAATGGAACAGTAGCCTATGGGTTGTTGCCTGGCTGGTTCCTAAGAAGAATATAGCAGCAAAAACATGAGTTCATCTTCATAAATATGCCCAGATTAAGATAAGGGATCTAGGTTTTGTTGTCATCCATGTCTAAATATGTACTATGTAGCAAATATTGAAAGTGAAACACTATTTTATTATATGGTGAAGGAGGGTTAGATAATAGCGAAGGAGGGTTAGATAATAGTGAAGGAGGGTTAGATAATAGTGAAGGAGGGTTAGATAATAGTGAAGGGCGGTTAGATAATAGTGAAGGGCGGTTAGATAATAGTGAAGGACGGTTAGATAATAATGAAGGAGGGTTAGATAATAGTAAAGGACGGTTAGATAATAGTGAAGGAGGGTTAGATAATAGTGAAGGAGGGGTTTAGATAATAGTGAAGGAGGGTTAGATAATAGGGAAGGAGGGTTAGATAATAGTAAAGGGGGATTAGATAATAGGGAAGGTGTCACGATCGTCTTGCGGTGAGAGATTGGACCAAGGCGCAGCGTGTGAAAAATACATCTTCTTTTATTAGAAGAGAGAAAAAACACGAAACGAACACTATACACAAACTAACAAAATAACAAACAGACGACCGTGAAGCTATATAGACAAATAGTGCTGACACAAACACTACACATAGACAATTACCCACAAATGCATGATGCCTATGGCTGCCTTAAATATGGCTCCCAATCAGAGACAAATGAAAGACATCTGTCTCTGATTGAGAACCACTCAGGCAACCATAGACATACCTAGAAACATACACTCAACCATAGACATACCTAGAAACATTCACTCAACACAAAACTCATACACTAAACCCAACACCCCCTTTACCATATAACCACCCAAAACGACAAAACACAAACATTCCCCATGTCACACCCTGACCTAACTAAAATAATAAAGAAAACAAAGAATACTAAGGCCAGGGCGTGACAGAAGGAGGGTTAGATAATAGGGAAGGACAATTGGATAATAGTAAAGGAGGGTTAGATAATTGTCACGACTTCCACCGAAGTCGGCTCCTCTCCTTGTTCGGGCAGGATTCGGCGGTCGACGTCACTGGCTTTCTAGCCATCGCCGCTCCATTTTTCATGTATCCATTTGTTTTGTCTTGTTCCCTGCACACCTGGTTTTCATTCCCCAATCAATCTACATGTATTTATTCCTCTCTTCCCCATCATGTCTTTGTGTAAAATTGTTTGTGTTACGTGTGTATTGTTGATGCGCCAGACTGGCTTGTTTTTTCCGTGTTATTTTTCACGAAGATGTTTATTGTTAAACATAATTCTTGTGACTCTTTTGCACATTTTGCACTTTTGTCTGAATAAAGTGTGGGCCTGTTCACAAATCTCTGCTCTCCTGCACCTGACTTCGCTACCAGTACGCACACATCTGACAATAATAGTGAAGGGCGGTTAGATAATAGTGAAGGACGGTTAGATAATAGTGAAGGACGGTTAGATAATAGTGAAGGAGGGTTAGACAATAGTGAAGGGGGGTTAGATAATAGTGAAGAACAGTTAGATAATAGTGAAGGACAGTTAGATAATAGTGAAGGACGGTTAGATAATAGTAAAGGAGGGTTAGATAATAGTGAAGGGCGGTTAGATAATAGTGAAGGATGGTTAGATAATAGTGAAGAGCGGTTAGATAATAGTAAAGGATGGTTAGATAATAGTGAAAGGTGGTTAGATAATAGTAAAGGAGGCTTAGATAATAGTGAAGGAGGGTTAGATAATAGTGAAGGGCGGTTAGATAATTGTGAAGGACGGTTAGATAATAGTGAAGAACGGTTAGATAATAGTGAAGGACGATTAGATAATAGTGAAGGGCAGTTAGATAATAGGGAATGCTTGTACTGTACATTATCATTTGGGGGGCAGCAAGTAGCCTAGTGGTAGCCTTTTTTTTAAGCCCATAACCATGTGTGTGAGGTGTATACTTTTGTTTCAAAGTAGATTTGTTTAAGACTACCAAGAAATGCAGGAGAGGGTTCATGACCTCTTCTTTCTTGGCCTCTGCTATTTGAGGGGTGTGAGATGTTGATCTGTGCAGTACCAGTAAACCTGTGAGAGAGATCCCCCACTCACCACAGAGCTGCTTGGGTGTCACCAAAGATCAGCCTCTCAAGGAATGCCTAAAGACAGTACAGGCTATGTAAGTGGGAGTGGCAACGCTACATTGTTTATAATACCTGTATTCACACAGTGATCCACAGATGGCATTGCACATAATGTTGTTGTTACGCTATGGCAGGTGTAGGCAACCCTGGTTCTGGAGTGTTTTTGATTTCACATTACAGTACCATCCCATTCCATCTCACAGCCCTAGCGGAGTTATCGTAGAGGAGATTTCCATGTGCAAAACGTATTCATCTGAGACAAAACCTGTCTGAATGCCACCCTTGCTTTTAGCTGTGTGTTGTATTCAGATTCAATGGTTACGTCCCAAATAGCACTCTATTCACTGGGCCCTGGGGAAAAGTAGTACCCTATTCACTGGGCCCTGGGGAAAAGTAGTACCCTATTCACTGGGCCCTGGGGAAAAGTAGCACCTAGTTACTGGGCCCTGGTAAAATAGGCACACCTATTCAACTGGCCCCGGGTAAAGTAGCACCCTATTCACTGGGCCCTGGGGAAAAGTAGCACCCTATTCACTGGGCCCTGGGGGAAAGTGACACCCTATTCACTGGGCCCTGGGGAAAAGTAACAACCTATTGACTGGGCCCTGGGGAAAAGTAGCACCCTATGTAGGAAATAGGGTGCCATTTGGGATAAGACATTTTAGAAGCTATATTGGCAGTATGCTGTAGCTTTGGTGAGGACTGACACCAGCAGGTGTGGATGGGAGATGTGTTGACACGGGAAAGTAACCACCCATCTTCAGTCACCCCTTTCAGCAGTTTACAGCATTGTAGCCTATGTAGGAGACTTGGCTTGGTTGGAGGGGGTGGAGGACTAGTGACACAGAGTTATTTCAGGGAAATTAGAAGAAAGACCAAAACAATATTTCATAGTTTTTTTTATACATTTGTTATATTTGTTTTAAGAAAATGACAACATCTGAAATTGATCACTTGTATTTAAGGACATCCTGGTGTTATTTGAAATCAAGGGGTATAATTTAATTAGTTGAATTCCCTGTGYCTTTTACAGAGATGTCCCAACAACTGCATCATAAAACATGACATTATGTAGGATTAAGAAAACCACTAGGTGGTAATGTTGACCATGTTATCTAAGCAGGGAGATGAGACAACTGCAAAATCACTCCGTCCCTTCGTCGATAATCAACATTATCGGCAGAATTAGGAAATAACATAAGGTTCATACATATTGAGAGAAAGATAATAGATACAAATCATTTCATTGTCAATTAGACACAGTCACACAGGACTGGAGTAGGCTAGGCCTCAACGCGTTAGTGGCAATACCAACATCGTAATACAAGTTRAATGTGTGAGTGAGCATGTTTGTGTGTCGTCTGCCTCATGTGGACTCTTCAGTGTTCCTCCTCTCACAGTGTTTGGGGCACAGCGGGTGGTGGTCTGGCTGGGGTGTAGTGGTGTGAGCATCTCTCTGCTCCTCTCTCTGCCGCCTCCTGTCTCCCCCTGCAGGCTGCTGCTCATTATTACAGCGGTGGACCAGGACAGGCTGTTTGACCAGAGCGGGACTTTTCTTCATCAGTAGACGCTGCAGGACCTGCTTGTCTGACCGCTCCTTCCTAAAGTCATCCTCATATACCTTGAGCTGGACACAGGAGACCAGAGACAGTGATTAGTTAGTTAGTTCGTTTTTAGTCAATTCAAGAAATATATCCCTATTTGATGAAATCCTTTTGAAAATATATTACAATTTGGAATAGAAGTTTCTCCTAAACTGGAATGGACTCTGACCCTAGGATATAAAATAAAAGTGATGTTTACAACAAGGCCCTGTTGGTACATTCACATGCAGCACATCTCCCAGACGACTTCTAGTGAAACCATATGGTCATTATGGATATGCCGTGTCCCATTATTTTCACGTTCAACTTAACCCAATGTCAGTTAATGTCCTCATCTGTTACGATACATCCCGTCTGCCCAGCTGTCATTATTAATTCAGGTGTGTGTGTGTGTGCATGTATATTATAGATATATATATATATATATATATATGTGTGTGTGTGTGTGTGTTCATGTTTGTGTGTGTGTGCGTGTGCGTGTATATATATCCCACTACCTGCTCCTGCAGTAGGGCCATCTGTTGTCTCATCTCCTCTCTCGTCCTCCTCAGTCTCTTGTTCTCCTGCTGGGTGTGTTTGTGGTCCTTGTGCTCCGTCTGGTAGTCTGCTTCATAGATCTCAGTCTGGACAGAGGACAGGGACACTGGTAGTTAATGCTAGGTGAAACACAGTCT
>NC_036846.1:23103069-23124508 GCF_002910315.2 Salvelinus sp. IW2-2015
TAAATTTCATTTGAGTCAATTGGAGATGTACCTGTGGATGTATTTCAAGGCCTACCTTCAAACTCAGTGCCTCTTTGCTTGACATCATGGGAAAATCAAAAGAAATCAGCCAAGACCTCAGAAAACAAATTGGAGACCTCCACAAATCTGGTTCATCCTTGGGAGAAATTTCTACAACGCCTGAAGGTACCACGTTCACCTGCCACAACAATAGTACGCAGGTATAAACACCATGGGACCACAGCCGTCATACCGCTTAGGAAGGAGACGCGTTCTGTCTCCTAGAGATGAACGTACTTTGGTCGAAAAGTGCAAATCAATCCCAGAACAACAGCAAAGGACCTTGTGAAGATGCTGGAGGAAACAGGTGCAAAAGTCTCTATATCCACAGTAAAACTAGTCCTAATTCGACATAACTTGAAAGGCCGCTCAGAAGGAAGAAGCCACCTCTCTAAACCGCCATAAAAAACTAGACTATGGTTTGCAAACTGCACATGGGACAAAGATCATACTTTTTGGAGAAAGTCCTCTGGTCTGATGAAACAAAATAGAACTGTGGCCATAATGACCATCATTATGTTTGGAGGAAAAACGGGGCGGCTTTGCAAGTCGAAGAACACCATCCCAACCGTGAAGAACGGGGTGGCAGCATCATGTTGTGGAGCTGCTTTGCTGCAGGAGGGACTGGTGCACTTCAGAAAATAGATGGCTTCATGAAGAAGAGAAGTTATGTGGATATATTGAAGCACATCTCAAGACATCAGTCAGGAAGTTAAAGCTTGGTCGCAAATGGGTCTTCCAAATGGACAATGACCCCAAGTATACTTCCAAAGTTGTGGCAAAATGGCTTAAGGACAACAGAGTCAAGGTATTGGAGTGGCCATCACAAATCCCTGACCTCAATCCCATAAAAATATGTGGGCATAACTTAAAAAGTGTGTGTGAGCAAGGAGGCCTACAACACTGACTCAGTTAACACCAGCATCTGTCAGGAGGAATGGATCAAAATTCGCCCAACTTATTGTGGGAAGCTCGTGGAAGGCTACCCAAAACGTTTGACCAAGTTAAACAATTTAAAGGCAATGCTACCAAAATCAATTGAGTGATTTAACTTCTTACCCACTGGAATGTGATGAAATCCAGCACTTTATTCTCCTTCTGATATATGCAACTCCTGTTGGCTGGGCTCCCGCCTGTGCCATTAAACCCCACAACTCATCCAGAACCCCGCAGCCCCGTCTGGTGTATCAAAACCTTCCCAAGTATCTCTCACGTCCCCCGCTCTCCCCTCATCCACTGCTTTCCAGTTGTAAGCCGCATCTGCTACAAGAGACCATGGTGCTCTACCGGAGCTGTGAGGGAAACGCACCTCAGCTACCTCCAGCTCTGATCAAGGCCACACCAACAGGACTAGGTCACGCTCATACCAACCTCTGGCCTGCTCCCGTTCTCTAACACACGTGAAGTGGCACGGGTATGTGAAGTCACAGTGTCCCTAGTCTTCCGAGCAGTCGAGGTGGATTGACTCCCCGCTGTCCTGGCTCGTGAGGGAGTTTGTTTCGCTACCATTGGGGGGCCAGAGCAGGCCAAGTGTATTACAATGCGTAAGTCAGTTGAACTGGGCCCGCGAAGCGCGAGAAACGTGAGTTCGCTGTCTTCCTGGCCACGCGCCTAGAAGTTAGCGTAAGGACAGCAAAAAGCCCTACACACGACGCCAGGATCAAGGCGAGTACGAGACCACCCACCTTTCCGAGACACTCTTGAAACCGTGTCCAACCAGGGCGTTGTAAGGCCAACTATGATCCATAGAGATCCTGGGAGATAGAAGTAAATCCCTTCGCACGCGTGCGCTCCCCCCCCCCCCCATATAAAAGTCTCTGAAGATGGCACTAATTGGGCTCAAACACAGTCAGGCTGTGTCCACTTGGGCTGGAGCGATTTCTTACGGAGCTAGTGGAGATACACCCACTTATGGTAGTCGCGGATCTAGGGGACACGAGAGGCAGGAAGGTCTGGCTGACCATGAACTGACTGTATAAGTGATTAACAATTGGGAAAATGGGGTATAACTCGAGAACAGACCGAGAGAGATGAGCAGAGAGTGGCGAAAATAAATTTGCGAAATCTCGTATTTATTAGTTGTTCTGAACATGTGTGTCACATTTCTTATAACCACTAAGAGGGCCTAGGAGTCGGCATGAACCCTGCACCTCACAAGAGGCAACTGTTGTTACTATGTGATCTAAGAGATGTCAAAGGTACATCTCGAGGGTGACAGGAGAAGACGTAAAGTTTATAAAGCATCTGCTGGATTTTCGGATACATGTCAGGTCTAAACTTCCGACTCAACTGTATTCGATATAGTACTAATATATCTATGTGTCTGACCGCTCTTCCTTCCATCCTTGTAGACCAAGTTTTGAGGCACTGTGGACCGATCTCCAGCAAACCAAACCCCCATCTCTGATGCTCCTGGGGGGCCGAATCTGTCCCCCAGGCCTCAGCCATGGGCATATAATAACTCGCTTCTCTCCTCTTCCGTGCCATGGCCCACCATCCCATTCTTCTCCCCTCCACCCAGATCGAAGGGGCCCTGAGTAGGGGTAGAAACAGTATTGCCCTACAGGGCAGCTAAGAGGACCCAGGCAAAACGAACCCAGAGAGGAGGTGCAAGACCTAAAGGAGCAGCTGGAGGCCCCTCAAGATGCCAGGTAGTTCACCTCACTTTCCAAGCTGTTCTGACCCACTCGAATTGTGATACAGTGAATTATAAGTGAAATTATCTGTCTGTAAACAATTGTTGGAAAAATGACTTGTGTCGTGCACAAAGTAGATGTCCTAACCGACTTGCCAAAACTATAGTTTGTTAACAAGATTGTGGAGTGGTTGAAAAACGAGTTTTAATGACTCCAACCTAAGTGTATGTAAACTTACGACTTCAACTGTATATATATATATATATCTAAAGGAAAGCGTGACAGATTACATACACTTTTAAAAGGATCTAGAGGTAATAATAATGATAGTCATGGGGCTCACCTGTGTGCTCTTTGTCCAGTCTCTGGTGGTGTCTGTGTGATGTTGTCTATTCTCCAGCAACCTGACGTATTCATGTAGCTGCTGGTTCTTCTTCAACTCCTGCATCAGTGTGTGTTCATAGTACTCCCTCTTGTTCTACAGAAACACAGTCAGGATACAGTCAGTGTGTGTTCATAGTACTCCCTCTTGTTCTACGAAAACACAAGTCAGGATACAGTCAGTGTGTGTTCATAGTACTCCCTCTTGTTCTACAGAAACACAGTCAGGATACAGTCAGTGTGTGTTCATAGTACTCCCTCTTGTTCTACAGAAACACAGTCAGGATACAGTCAGTGTGTGTTCATAGTACTCCCTCTTGTTCTACAGAAACACAGTCAGGATACAGTCAGTGTGTGTTCATAGTACTCCCTTGTTCTACAGAAACACATCAGGATACAGTCACGTGTGTGTGTGTATGTGTGTGTGTGTCTGTCAGTGTGTTTGTTCGTGCACATGCGTTAATCTGTTTGTGCAGGTGTGCGTGTCCTCTGCCGGTCGGTCGGTACCTGTTCGTGGTCTACTTTGAGCAGCAGCATGTTGTTGAGTTGTTTGACTGTGTTGCTCTCCTGCTCCAGAGTCTCTACTCTCTGTTGGAGACTCAGAGTTGTGCTGCGATACACATGGTCCCAGTCTTCATTCAGCTTCATCAACTAACACAGACACATCATCATCATCACCACCGTCATCATCATCAGCTAATACAGACATACATCATCATCACCATCATCCTTTCTGGCCTCGTCCAAAATAGTTTGTATTCACAGAATGTAGTACACTTGTCTCTGGTTTAATTCCTGTAGTTAGGTGTAGTTTCTGTAGTTGCGGTGTAGTTTTGTGTGTCACCTCTTTGTTGACTCTGCGTAGCTCAGTGTTCCTGTTGAGCAGTAGTAGCTTCTCCTGGTCAGCTGAGGTGACTGACATACTGTCAGTGATCAGAGACCCCTGGTCCTCCCCGGACAGCAACCTCTCACCAGCAGGGACAATCTCCTCCTCCACCACATTCGCCCTGTACACAAACACACAAAGTCACACACAAGCACACAGACACACACAAGCACACAGATACACACAAGCACACAGACACACAGACACACACGCACGGTGAGAATATTGTGTAGGAAACCAACAGCACTCGCCTGAACATAGCGTACCTGCAAGCAGATAGAAACATACATGTACTCACACAGAGGAGCATGAACTACTACTATGCACGACCTCACACCTACACACACGCATACACAGTAACACCATGTAGCATTTACACATGGCTGCAAACACAACCACTATCATTCTCAAACACCCAAACAACGTTTATCCCCACTTCAAGTGTTTCTTGTCTAAGATGAGAAAAACACATCCTTGATACATTCTACAATCTAGTACAGGGGTAGACAATCCTGGTCCTAGGTTTTTGATTTAACCGACCTGGAAGACCAGGTGTGTTGAATTTCGGCAATCACTGAACTGACCAATTAGCTCAGTTGGTCAGGTGTGGTGCCTAGCTGGAACAAACTCCTTCAGAATCCTGCAGCACTCCCGGAACAGGGTTGCCTATCCCTGATCTAGTCCATTCCCTTGTGAGCTACCTGTCAACTGTGGCACTCCTGGAACAAGGTTTTCTACTCCTGATCTAGTACATTCCCTTGTGAGCTACCTGTCAACTGCGGCACTCCTGGAACAGGGTTGCCTATCCCTGATCTAGTACATTCCCTTGTGAGCTACCTGTCAACTGCAGCAGATTCAAATCATCATTGCCATCTAATGATCCCTGTGCTGTGCCGCCTGCACACTTCTCGTGTCTAGAGGAAACCCTGCATCCTGAGATCAGCTTGTTCAAGCCTTGATGGCTTCATCAACTCAATGACAAAAGTAAGGATTTCAGTTAAGATGTTTTTTGTGTGGTTAAGGCAAATTAGGTCCACTTATAATCGCTTGTTGCCAGAGTAAGTTTGTTTTTCTCAAAACGAGGGTATCATCAGAATTAAAGAACACAAATTGAGGCATAACCACKATGTTTTAATTTGGCTTGAATCTAATACAGAGTTATAGAGCATGTCCATCAACAAAACTGTCCAGTCCATTCAACCTCACAGATGGATCCAGTCTCCAGCCCTGCTGTGTCCTGAATATCCAACATGTTTTCTTCCTCTTGGACTGCAGATTAATGTGACCCAGATGAAGGAAGTTTTCAATCATAAACACTGTCTTGGTAGGACACCAAGATGCTATTTCTTCCCGTGGCAGTTTGGTCATTTATTGTAATCTAACATGAAAAAATATAAATAATAACTTCCTTCCTCTTTAGCAGGCTGCCATGCTGGGGAAATAATGGATTATCCTATACAAATACAAATGGTCAATGGCTACTAGCCTATTCTCTCTGAGTAAGGAGTATGGCTTTACTACTGGCCTACACATTATGAACCAAATAATGMCTGTGTCTCAAATGGCAACCTATTCCCTTCATAGTGCACTACTTTTTAACAGGGCCCATAGAGCTCTGGCCAAAAGTAGTGCACTATATAGGGAATAAGAGGCCATTTGGGAGGCCGTCAATGTCTTTTGATGTGTGGGTGCTGTGCAGTAGCAGGCTATACTACTATCAGAAGAATTGATAATTGGGTTATTGCACAACCTAGTCCTCAGCCACTTCTGGGGCAAAAACAATTTCAGGATAAAAACCTTCCGTGCAACAGGACTCAATGATCTAATTATCATTCTGCAATGTCATTCCACAGGAGTAAACAGATCATTGCACTGCAGTCTAAGTAGGGTTTTATTTGGAAACAAATAGCCAAATAATGAGTTTTATTTTTTTTGTATGTGAATGCACCACAGTCTCTGCACTGACACTTACTATAACTCTAGAACATAGTTCTTGGTTCCCCTTTAATGCTACTGAACAAGTCATAGAGCATCAGCAGTAGTCATGTGACCTGAACAGGGATGGCGAATTCAACGTATTGACCTGGGAAACTCCCCTGACATACCAAGTTCCTTTTTTTAAAGTAGCTGGAATCACCCACACACGATTTATTCACATACATCCTGTTATTCACTCATAGTATTGCAAGTGTTTTCCCAACTGGCACATTACGTTTTAAGAACCATATGTTTTGTAGAACTTGGTGAGAGCCTGGTTGTATTATGGTTATTTTGCATACAACCTTTCCATAATGTTTCCTACAGGTTTCCTTACGGCTATATTTAAAGTAATGTTCTCAAATTGTTCAGAGAACGTTAAAACCTCTACTTCATCACCCTCCCGGATCCGGGATCCTCCTCATCAGAAAAGCTGACTAGCATAGCCTAGCCTAACGGGACAGGGATATCATATAATATAATTTTCATGAAATCACAAGTCCAATACAGCAAATGAAAGATAAARATCTTGTGAATCCAGCCATCATTTCCGATTTTTTAAATGTTTTACAGCGAAAACACAATATGTATTTCTATTAGCTAACCACAATAGCCAAACACACAACCGCATATTTTCACCATGTTTCCACCGCATAGGTAGCTTTCACAAAACGGACAAAATAGAGATAAAATTATTAACTAACCTTGAACAACTTCATCAGATGACAGTCTTATAACATGTTATACAATATATTTATTTTTTGTTCGAAAATGTGCATATTTGAGGTATAAATCATAGTTTTACATTGCAGCCACCATCAAAAATAGCACCAAAGCAGCCAGAATAATTACAGAGAGCAACGTGAAATAAATAAATACTCATCATAAAACATTTATGAAAAATACATGGTGTACAGCAAATGAAAGATAAACATCTTGTGAATCCAGCCAATATTTCCGATTTTTTAAGTGTTTTACAGCGAAAACACAATATAGAATTATATTAGCTTACCACAATAGCCAAACACACAAAGGCATTTATTCAACTTCATCAGATGACAGTCTTATAACATCATGTTATACAATACATTTATGTTTTGTTCGAAAATGTGCATATTTAGAGCTGCAAATCGTGGTTATACATTGTGAATACGTAGCAACAATTCCCCAGAATGTCCGGAGATATTTTGGACACTCACCTAATCTGACCAAAGAACTCATCATAAACTTTACATAAAAATACTTGTTGTATGGCAAATGAAAGATACACTGGTTCTTAATGCAACCGCTGTGTTAGATTTTTTTAAATAACTTTACCACAACATACAGCTTGGGTTATTGTGAGACAGCGCTCACCAACACGGCGGAGAATAGGCATCAACATATTACACAGAAATACGAAATAACATCATAAATGTTGTCTTACTTTTGCTGAGCTTCCATCAGAATGTTGTACAAGGAGTCCTTGGTCCAGAATAAATCGTTGTTTGGTTTTAGAATGTCCATTTCTTCTGTCYAATTAGCAACCTTGGCTAGCATTGTGGAGCGAACATTCCCATCATCTCTTGGCGCAAAGAACGGAAAATTCCAAAAGTCCCAWTAAACGTTGAATAAACTGATAAAACTCGGTTGAAAAAACCTACTTTATGATGTTTTTCTCATATGTATCAAATAAAATCAGAGCCGGAGATATTCGCCGTGTATACCGAACGCTTTTCAGAAGACAATGTCGAGGTCTTCCGCGCGCCGTCGAGGACAAAGAAAATACCGGACCTGTCACTCCAAATGCTCTTATTCGGCCTCAGATCAAGCTAGACACCCCATTCAACCTTCCACTGCCTGTTGACATCTAGTGGAAGGCGTATGAAGTGCATACATATCYATAAATAAAAGCCAGTTGAATAGGCAGGCCCTGAAACAGAGCCTCGTTTTCAGATTTTTCACTTCCTGTATGGAAGTTTGCTGCCKAATGAGTTCTGTTTTACTCACAGATATAATTCAAACAGTTTTAGAAACTTCAGAGTGTTTTCTATCCAATAGTAATAATATGCATATTGTATGATCTAGAACAGAGTACGAGGCCGTTTAATTTGGGCACGATTTTCTCCAAAGTGAAAACAGCCGCTCCCTATTGACAAGAAAAAACCTTCTGTGGAAATTTCAGTACTTCAGCATAAAGTTTTCCACAGGTATCCTTATGGTTCTATTTCAAGTTATGTTCTCAGAACATAACAAAAAAAATCCATAAAAAATGTGTAACGTTCAAATAAATGTTCTAAGAATGTTATTTAAAAACATATACATTCTGTTCTCAGTATCAACAAAACTATCTCTATCCTCTATCTTGTTAAGTGTGTTTGTCCCTTTAAAATAGGGTCTGGTTGAATAGACTAAAATGAACAGGTTTGTATGAGTTAAAAACATGYCATACTATTATGATCCTTGAGGCGTAGTGGGCTTATTCCATGGATAGCAAGGTTAGGTTCAAATCTCACTGATGCCATGTCAAAATAAAAWWAAAAAATGTTTGCATGATTAATGCCTAAGCAAATACATTTTTATGTGTCATATCTGTGCTTGGAATTCAAAACAGTTCATCTAAGCTAGCAGTAAAATGTTCTCAGAACCTCCCTGCAACCAAAACAAAATGTATGTTCCCAGAACAGGCTAAATGTTTACTGTTGTTCTCAGAAGATTTTTTTTAAAACATTCAGTTTTAGCGGCCAGGAACAATATGGCTTGGTTCCCAGAACCAATGGGAAGTCAAAAACATATGTTCCCACAACTTCCAAGGAAACAGGTGTGTCAGCTGGTTTTAATCATCCACACTGTGGTGGTGTTTTGGACATGCATACCTTGATTCCTCTATAGCCCCATTGTCCTCTGGGTTCTGTACGAGAGCACTGGCGCTGTAGGGTGAAGAATCTGCCTCCTGTTCAGACGATGATGATGCTGACAGTGAACCTCCGTCCATGACTGATCTGAGCCAACAAATGAACCTGACAAAAGTTGAAAAACTGCACTCCAAAATGAAATTTTAAAAAACAAATAAGAACTAAATAAGTCGTCAAGGTTGGTCAAGGCTGTCTTCTCTAGTGTTGGTCAAGGCTGTCTTCTCTAGTGTGCAAATTTGACACTTGTATTTGACCTGATCCAACTGTCAACTGAGGCAGAAACCTCTGACGTAATGAACACAAAAGACTGACAAAATGAAAATCTRAACTGATCCAGAATCCTCTGAAGTGATGAACACAAAGTATTGACCAAATTGAAATCAATTCTCAACTGATCCAGAATCCTCTGATGTGATGAACACACACCCAAGTTGTATAAAGCCTCCACAGAGCATATGGTGGAAAGTCAATATGACTTTCAGTCTGTCTGTCTACCTAAAAAGGAAGTCTAAACATACCCCGCTGCCTGCACCCACATGCAAATGATGTTAGAATATAGGAAGTCACAGAATAATTTAGGTTGTTTTTAAACATAGTATATATAATGTGAGAATAAGAAGTCACAGAAGTCAACTTATCTCAACTCTGTCAGAGGGTTTTTAAACTTAATATTTTTAATATGAGAATAGGAAGGCACAGAACAATTCAACTTATCTCAAATCTGTCAGAGGGTTTTTAAACTTAATATTTATAATGTGAGAATGGGAAGTCACAGAACAACTCATCTCAACTCTGTCTGGGTCTGAACAATAGGTACATATTGTTCTGTTTCTATGTCATTACTTTCAAAGTGTGGTTTTTTAAGAGGTTGTCCCAAAGATTTTGAAGGTACTTTTGAGTACAAATAAAGAAGTATGACATCAGCGGGGAATTCCACTCATGCTCATGTTTCTGTTTCTCTCTGTGAGTGAGTGTAGTCTGGAATTCACAGCATACTCTCAACGTACCAACAACTGTTCACTCCCCAATCTCACAAGTATCACAGTTACTAAATCAAAGGCATCACATGTCAATAAAAMAACACAAATGTTATCATAACAAASCAGCCAAAAAATATTTGACTGCAAAAMTGGTTGAATTTATAGATATTGTGACACACTCCCTGAACTCAAAGTTCAGAAAATGCCTGGCTGGAGGGGGGATGGGCCACATAAGCTTGTGTAACCCAATATTGCAAGCTCTGATATTGCTCAAATGTGGAATACAAGTAGCCAGTTGTCTGCCCTACATACACAAACCAACCAGCATTAGGATCTCTTAATACATCATGGAAATATAGAGCTGTAACTACATACACAAACCAAACCAGTATTAGGATCTCTTAATACATCATGGAAATATAGAGCTGTAACCACAGTGGTACAATGGGTGGAAATATACTGTAAACTAGGAATATTTATGATGAATGTAAGCTTGACTTTTTTGTAGCTGATTAGTAGACAACTTTCCAAGTCAAATGTTCTCTCATTCAGTGCTGTATGATCCTGCTAGACAACAATACATACAGTTACACCTGTCTTTTGATGTTGTGGCTATTGGAATCAGCTCCAAGGAAAACAAGTGGGCTCAGAATTATATTTTTTGGGGTCTAAGGTTCCTTGAAGGATTTTGTATCTTTAGCCTCTACATTTGTAATTTAGTCAGGGGGCCACCACAGATTATCTTTGGGTCCGCACTGGATTTAGCCTCAAATCCATCATGACATTCAAAATCCAATATGGCTGCCATAATACTAATGACCATAAAGACTGTTTTGGTGTAAATCAATTTTATTCAGAATACAATATGGCCTACATGATTACACTCAGACACCTTCGCCTAAAAATACGTTTCAATTGTTCATTTTGTATTGTGTTATTCTGTCTTTAAGGTTTCATACGGTTCTTGGTATATCTAGGACTATGAGTGGCACTGCCATGCCTCTTGTGTTTGAATATCTGAAGCCAAATAGCTTATTAATGTGTTTTCATGTTTACATTCATCAATACATGCTAACTAGGGATTAGCTAATGATTAGCCTGTGTTTTTCTTAAGGGTAGCTTTAGTGTTTTTCTTAAGGGTAGCTTTAGTGTTTTTCTTAAGGGTAGCTTTAGTGTATCTTAACTTCTTCCAGTGTAAAGTAATTGGTAGCTTGGTAAACTATATTTTCAGAGTAGCTTCCCCAACACTGTGGTAAATGCAGATGGGCAGATGGTCATCCCTATACTGCATCAGTTTGGCTACGGGGTGATAATGCTTATTGCTAATAGCATACCTGATAATATGGACCATGCATAGTCTATGTACATAGTCCAATATGTTTAAAATAATAATATATATATATATATATATTTTTTTACAAATATGCTATTGGGCTCATTTCCCTAACCCTAACCTAGATGTGACTCTGTACGGTCCATGTCTTCGACAGTGTTATCAGCTGTGTTGCTGTTGGCTCTTGTTGTTTTGTCGCTAGCTCCGATCGCCGCTGGAGATGAGACAACAATACACACACATGTTAAAAATTATGACATGCTAGAGCAGGGGTGTCCAACATTTCAGCCTAAAAAAAGGTTTAGAATACACTCATGGTAGGCATTAATAATTTGTTTCTTTGGATTGTCATTTSCTGTTGCTACTATTCCTGGCCCATTACATACTTTTTCAGTTAACCGATTCATTAAAGATGTTCACCTCTGAAAGGTTTCTAAGAAAAAATGTTTCTCCGATAAAAAGGGTATTAGCTGTGACAAAGGGTTCTGGAAGGTGACAAAGYCTACACATCAAACTGTTTGAATCCATTTTTTATTTTAAATCACATTACCTCCAGACCACAGACTTGCCATTGTCTCAMAAGTAGGGTTGAAAAATTCCTGGATCTTTCAATACATTCCATAGTTTTCCCTAAATCCCTGCAGGAATTGGCAGGGAATATGCAGGAAATCTGTAATCCTCCAATCAGGATTTCTGTAAAAGCAGGAAATTTGTTTGAGAGTTCCCGGGATTTTGCAACCCTAATCAGAAGCTCTTCCAGTTGAGCGTCATAGTATGGCTTCGACTTCAGAGGAAGACTATGTGCCTGTTGTGATGGAGGTAGACAGACAGCTCAGGCAAGCAGTTCAGACAGGCAGCTCAGGCAGACAGGCAGCTCAGGCAGACAGGCAGCTCAGGCAGACAGGCAGCTCAGGCAGACAGGCAGCTCAGGCAGACAGGCAGGCAGGCGGGCAGCTCAGGCAGACAGGAAGACAGGCAGGCGAGCAGCTCAGGCAGACAGGTGGCTCAGGCAGACAGGTGGCTCAGGCAGACAGGTGGCTCAGGCAGACAGGTAGCTCAGGCAGACATCAGCTCAGCCAGACAGGCAGGTCAGGCATGCAGACTGACTGATTGACTGACAGATGGACGGACAGATAGAATAACCGACCCACTAAGGCGGACATACAGGTGCGTACAGAGGCAGGCAGACAGACCGAGAACACACAGAGAGAGCAAGAGGAGCGAGAGAGAGAGAATGGCTCTTAAAAGAGCCTATGAGTTGGGTGAGAAGAACCAAGAAAGTGAATGAATATATACAGACAAAGAAAGTCTGCAAAGAAAGAAAGAAAAACAGTGAATTTATGAACAATGAATGTTGGCTGCTGGAGCGTTCCAATATCAGTTACAATGAATGTTGGCTACTGGAGCGTTCCAATATCAGTTACAATGAATGTTGGCTNCCAATATCAGTTACAATGAATGTTGGCTACTGGAGCGTTCCAATATCAGTTACAATGAATGTTGGCTACTGGAGCGTTCCAATATCAGTTACAATCTTTAGGCCCCAACTTTAAACACGATTTTATAACCTGTCCTTCATGTAAATACCTAATATTTTGATACTTATTTATATGTCATTGTTTCTGTTGTTGTTGTCGTCATTGGTGTTGTTGGAATAGAGTTGTTATTAAGTTAATGTAAAAAATATACTAACGCTGCAACAACAGCGAAGCATTGAAGATGCTTTGCAGTTTTGTTAGCCCTAGCTAGCAATCCTGGCAGGTTATCACCGCTGAGATTCATAACATTATCTATTAATCTGTCTGTCAAAATGTACGTTGAGTTTATGTAAAGTACAAACACTGGCTGCAAAAGTTATCCTACAATTGCCTATTAGTTATGAAAATGCAAGACTTCAAATCAAATTGTATTGGTCACGTACACATATTTAGCAGATCTTATTATGGGTGTAGCGAAATGCTTGTGTTCCTAGCACCAACAGTACAGTAGCATCTAACAATACACACATCCAAATGCTTGTGTTCCTAGCACCAACAGTACAGTAGCATCTAACAATTCACAACAATACACACATCTAAATGCTTAGTATTGAAACATGGACAAGGTATCAGGAAAGATTGGATGGGAGTGAGAACTTGTTCCAATAAACTGGGCAGGTTCAGGGGTCACAGTATTCTAGCTGCTCATCATTGGCTCAAACCATAAAGATACATAGAGGACTCATCTTTGCCATTATAATGTCTGTGACAGTATCGGCCTCGCCATTGAGGAAATCAAATTTTTGGGGCTGATCCCTCCTGATGAACCGGCTGGACTTGACTCCAACAGGGTCACCCCGAAGGATCAGCCAATGAAGTTGGAATTTCCACTCTGTTGACTACATTAAAATGATGGAAGCCTTCAATGGCGCTGCCCATGCTAACACAGCCTTTTGGCCTCTTATCATTCTCTATGGCTCAAACTAAACATACCTGATCAAATTGCAGGGAGGACCGTGAGCAACAATATAAGTATTCCATCCATTGTGTTCTGTTTATATGGTTCCGTTGTTAAAAGAAAAAACATGCAGGTGCAATCAAGACTTAGGATACGTCTAACAATTTGTATTATATTGTTCGACAGCTATTCCATTGGTAGCCTAACAAGTGATACTAAATGGAGTGTCCCGTAAATACGTAAAGAATAATACTAAATGGAGTGTCCCGTAAATACGTAAAGAATAATACTAAATGGAGTGTCCCGTAAATACATAAAGAATAATACTAAATGGANCTAAATGGAGTGTCCCGTAAATACATAAAGAATAATACTAAATGGAGTGTCCAGTAAATACGTAAAGAATAATACTAAATGCTCTGAGGCCAGGTTGCAACCGTCTTGCAGACCAGAGTGGGCTGGCTCGCAAAATGTAACTCTGTCAGTTGGGAGAGACTGTGGGCTCGTTCCTCTGCTCAGACGTTGCTGCCTGGATGGGTATTTATCAGCTAACCACATAATAGTTGCGTTCCCCTGCTCAGACGTTGTGTGCATCAACCAATGGTTGCGTGCTACGTCATCGACTGACAGATTGCTATGACGTATGATGTGGTCAGCAGATACGTAAAATACCTATCCAGATATTTGTAGGATCTGGCGGGCGTCAGCGATGCCTGGGCATAGGAACGTGCCCCACAGTTATAGCAATCTGTCAGTCGATGACACCGTAGAGATGYTCTTATTCAGATTTTTAGATCAGCGGAGCAGAATAAGTGGGCTTTCTGCCTCAAAAAGATATCGGAGTGAAATGTTTTGTGTATGGATCTTCAAAGCAGAGTGCCTATCAAGGGGGTTATCTCTGGGGTGGCGCATGAAGTGCGTGCAGATGAAATACCCGAGGATGTACGTGGTGTGGTTGGTGCACGTCGACTGACCCGTATTGGTAGATGGAGTGAAGAAACTCACTTCATCCATACTTTTCCTCTTTGATTAAGAGTCTCTCCCTTCTCGTGTAAAGTCGGGCTACATGAGATACCATGTAAGAGCCTTCATGCATAAACCCCTTCAGTGTCAAAGATTTTGTCATCTGGCAAGTAAATGCAGAAGGGAAGAGTATCGAATGCCAGCGGAGGTTATATGTTGCAATTGTGGTGGGGAACATGCACCCAAATTCCTGGGTGAAGGAGCCAGAGGTGGCCTGGGTGAAGGAGCCAGAGGTGGCCTGGGTGAAGGGTTAGCCAGCTTGTGTCCTATCTGGAGGAGTGAGTAGCATTGAATATGCAATGGTAGTAGAGCCTGCACCAGTGAATATTTCTCGACAACCTAGGGAGTTAAAAAGGTGGACTTTGTATCGTATTTTAGTTTTTATGTGTGATGTCTGTCTTTTCCCCCTTTCCTACTATGGATTTTTTTGTTTACCACCCGTACAGTAGGTGGCGGCATGCACCTCTTGACGCTTGTTTGCAGACCGCCATTATACATAAGAAAAAGAAGAGGATGACACAATCATTGGTTGATGCATGCAACGTCTGCGCAGTAGACGTCAGTTCGAAGATAGTACATTATAAAGATAGGCAGAAACTGCTTCTCCAATATAAATCCCCCATCACGCTTGTAGGTGATGTTATCTAGCTAAACTCATGCGCAGAAACATGTCATCTGGTTTTACTGTCAAAGACGTTCTCATTGTTACTGTCTCTCGCGCCATACTGCGCATGTGCAAACCGTAAACTCAAAGGCACTCGTTCGATATAAAATAGTTTTTGACGAAAATGAAAACGTGTCAGTTTGTTATTTTCACGAGGTTGGAGTAATACAATGTTCAACTACTTAAGACAGTGGCTCGAATCTAGGTTTTGCCTTTAGATTTCGAGAAAATGAACAACTAAGGAATAATRTGTCACTTCTCTCATACACTAAACCCCGACCTGACCTGCTTCGCAAGCGTTCCTGGAAGTCTCGTGATGTTGCGCCTTTGGGTTTAGAAACTGTGGATTATGTAGCTGTCTTTTTCCAACAACGGTTTCAAAAGGCTAGTTATTTACAATACCTGGCTGAAAATTACAACGTTCTTGTTATTATAACCATTTTGTATTTTAATTTATGTATGTAATTTAGTAAGAGCAGCAGCTACCGTCTCAGTCTGGGACTAAGAGAGTCGTCAATGGACAACTGCAAATTCTTTAGGATTATAAATTCTTCCGATGAGGTGAGTTGAAAAATATCTAGCCTAATGTTACTGTATCTATCTAGCCAGTAGATCCCGACCCTAGTATTACGCTTGTTTACACTGAGCTGCACAAGGGGGTCGGAATAAAAGCCAATTTATGCTTGATCCTAAAATGTGAAATATGGTCTAGGCTTTTTATGGAGTGTGTGACGCAATTGCGGGGCATGCAGAGGCCAAATCAAGCTCCATACCACATGCCCTTGCACATCTCACATTTTGTATCTTCTTCAATGAGTTTTAATGGTTGTTGGCATTGAATAAATATTGCATTACCGCCACCAACTAGACTGGAGTATAACTCCCTTACTCTTTGCTTGGAAAAAAAGGTAGAAATCAACAAATACCCTACCATATAACCCAACACTCGTTAAAAACCCACCACCCTATTCTACTAAATCTAGTTGTACCTCAGGCCAACAGCCTGAAAGGATGGGACACCACCGATCAACACACCCTGTAACTCTTCTGATGTCAAATCTCCTACACCCAAATACTTCTCTGCATATAATCTTACTGAAGCATATATCACTTGTTGGCCTGTCCATCTGTACTGGTACAGAGCTACTACTTACACCACTTCTCTCAGGATCCCTCCCCCTTGACCCATCTTCCTATAATTTCGTCACTGCTTCCGCATATGACAAGTTCTGCAATACTCTAACCCTGGTAGCCTCAACCTGCCTCACTCTCACCGGACATTTCTGATCCCCAGCCCCATGGGCACCCCTACAGAAAACACATACATACCGCTTCTTTCCCCAATGCTACACATTAATTTTGTCTCATGACCTACTGCACACTTCTCACACCTAGGAACCTCTCTCCTACACTCTGCTGCCACATGCCCATACGCTTGACACATGTAACAACGTAATGTATTTGGTACAAAAGCTAGTACGGGATAACTGATACACTATATATTCAAAAGTATATGGACACTCCATCAAATTAGTGAATCCAGATATTTCAGCCACACCCGTTGCTGACAGGTGTATAAAATCGAGCAAACAGCAGTAGACTTTCAACATGGCACCGTCATAAGATGCCACCTTTCCAACAAGTCAGTTCGTCAAATTTCTGCCCTGCTAGATCTGCTCCGGTCAATTGTAAGTGCTGTTATTGTGAAGTGGAAACGTCTAGGAGTAACAACTGCTCAGCTGCAAAGTGGTTGGCCACACAAACTCACAGAACGGGACTTCCGAGGGCTGAAGTGTGTAAAAATCGCCTGTCATTGGTTGCAACACTCACTACCGAGTTCCAAACTGCCTCTGGAAGCAACATCAGCACAATAACTGTTCGTCGGGAGCTTCATGAAATGGGTTTCCATGGCTGAGTAGCCACACATGCATAAGATCATGCGCAATGCCAAGCGTCGGCTGGAGTGGTGTAAAGCTCACCGACATTGGACTCTGGAGCAGTGGAAACGCGTTCTCTGGAGTGATGAATCTCGCTTCACCATCTGGCAGTCCATAGGACGAATCTGGGTTTGGCGGATGCCAGGAGAACGCTACCTGCACCAATGCATTGTGCCAACTGTAACATTTGGTGGAGGAGGAATAATGGTCTGGGGCTGTTTTTCATGGTTCGGGCCCCTTAGTTCCAGTGAAGGGAAATCTTAATGATACAGCATACAATGACATTCTAGATTATTATGTGCTTCCAACTTTGTGGCAACAGTTTGGGAAGGCCTTTATTTTATCAGCATGACAATGCCCCACTTGCACAAGCGAGGTCGATACAGAAATGGTTTGTCGGAGATCGGTGTGGATTGGCCTGCACAGAGGCTGACCTTAAATCAAACATCTTTGGGATGAACTGGACGGCTGACTGGAGCCAGCCTTAATTGGATAAACATCCGGTGCCCAACCTCACTAATGCTCTTATGGTTAGAAAGCAAGTTCCCTGCAGCAATGTTCCAACATATAGTGGAGCTTCCCAAAGAGTGGAGGCTGATGTACCAGCAAGGGGGGACCAATCCATATAATACCTATGATTTTGGAATGAGATGTTCGACGAGCGGGTTGTCCTACACACTTTTGGCTCATTTGAGTGTATTTCTAACGTACACTTCTGGTCGGGCACAGACTTCAAACATCAAAACGCAAAAAAACAGACACGACTCTGTTTCCACTCAAGCCACCCTGTCTGCGTCGCACCGAGCATCACAAACACCGGAAATATTTATCTTCAGTTGGCCACTTTACATTTATCGCTACGCCAGTAATCACTCGCCCTTTTCTGAGAGCGAAACAATTCACATTCTTGTCCCAGTCGTTGATGCGAGCACCTTCTCCTCTCACAACAGAAACACAAACAATTATACAAGACCACTTCGGGTTACCTTCACCGATTCCACGCACATAACTCCGTTTTAACCCACCCTGAAAACACAAATGGATCAGCCAAAAGGCAAGGTTCCACTTTTCCAAAATGTCACTCCTACCATCAGACTCAACCTGACCCTCGTGCCTCTGGCTCGGATAACTTCACCACACCTACCACCTCCGATACTTCGCCCTCATTCACTTCCATTTCTCCTCCTGCTTCGATCTGGCGTACAGCTCACTCTGCTTACACTTTCTACATTCTACTTCAACAAACCATTTCATTTGTAACCAATTCAAGCTCACCTCTACCTCCCTCTTCTCTTCCACCTCTCCCCCCCCCCCCCCCATTCCTCCTCTGCAATTCAAGTATGTCTCCTTATGATTACTACATTTCTCCTGACATGAATATTGCCCTCTCAAGCGATGTTATTCCCTGCTTGCTCCAGCCCTCCACCTTTAACTACGTCACAAGTGCAAATGACCACAATTTGTAACAATGTGTCGGGCTTCCATATAGCTCTGCGTTGGCATGACTTGTTGACAGTAGGTGGGGGCGGTACGTCTTGTGTAAACACAAACTCACTTCCTTCCCAATAGCTCTGCTGTGCTCCGCTAAGTGCAAGAAGTATGAAAGCCATGACGTCTGCGGGAGGCTGCATCGCAGTAAATGCTGTACGGCCACTTCAGCTGTCGGATTGACCATATAAGAATTTGTTCTTAACTGACTTGCCTAGTTAAATAAAGGTTAAATAAAATTGAGGTATGTTGTTTCTGACCCATATCTCGCGCCGGCTCCGCAGTGTCTTAATAGTCCTTTCTCTCATTTTTCTCTCCGTTCAAAAGTTGCTGTCACTTGATTTTGACCATGATTTTTAAAGAAAAGCACTTTTTGTTCATTACAATAACATCAAATTGATCAGAAATACAGTGTACACATTGTTAATGTTGTAAATGACTATTGTAGCTGGAAACGGCTGCTTTAAAAATAAATAAATATATTTTTTAATGGAATATCTACATTTATCAGCATCCATCACTGTGTTCCAATGGCATGTCACATCAACTGTGAAGYGGCGACTCTGGGACGCTGGCCTTCTAGGCAGAGTTAAAAGCCATATCTCTGTCCAGTGTCTGTTCTTTTGCCCATCTTAATCTTTTATTTTTATTGGCCAGTCTGATATGGCTTTTTCTTTGCAACTCTGCCTAGAAGGCCAGCATCCCCGAGTCGCCTCTTCACTGTTGACGTTGAGGCTGGTGTTTTGCGAATATTATTTAATGAAGCTGCCATTTGAGGACTTGTGAGGCATCTGTTTCTCAAACTAGACAATCTAATGTACTTGTCCTCTTGCTCAGATGTGCACTCCCACTCCTCTTTCTATTCTGGTTAGAGCCAGTTTGTGCTGTTCTGTGAAGGGAGTAGTACACAGCGTTGTACGAGCGTCCGTTTCTTGACAATTTCTCGCCTTCATTTTCAGAACAAGAATAGACTGACGAGTTTCAGAAGAAAGTTCTTTGTTTCTGGCCATTTTGAGCCTGTAATCGAACCCACAAATACTGATGCTCCAGATACTCAACTAGTCTAAAGAAGGACAGTTGTATTGCTTCTTTAATCAGGACAACAGTTTTCAGCTGTGCTAACATAATTGCAAAAGGGTTTTCTAATGATCAATTATTAGCCTTTTAAAACGATAATTGGATTAGCTAACACAACACAGGAGTGATGGTTGCTGATAATGGGCCTCTGCACGCCTATGTAGATATTCCATAAAAAATCAGCCGCTTCCAGCTACAATAGTCATTTACAACATTAACAATTAGCCTAGTGGTTAGAGAGTTGGACTAGTAACCGAAAGGTTGCAAGATCGAATCCCCGAGCTGACATGGTAAAAATGTGGTTCTGCCCCTGAACAAGGCAGTTAACCCACTGTTCCTAGGCCGTCATTGACAATAAGAATTTGTTCTTAACTGACTTGCCTAGTTAAATAAAGGTAAAATAAAACATTCTACTAAATTTGATGTTATTTTAATAGACACATTTTTTGGGATTTTCTTTCAAAAACAAGGACCTTTGTAAGTGACCCCAAACTTTTGAACAGTAATGTACATTTTGGCGAAAATCTGGGAAATCCTATGTCCGGTGTCAGGCGTATGGTATTTTCTCTATAGAAATGACGTGAGCCAAGAAAAGAGATCAGCTTCTCATAAGCTAGATAACGTTAGCTTTATTATAGCTATATAGTGTTCGGTGTACTGTTGTTTTGAAATAACATTCTATATATTTATTTGATTGTATACTTTATATACAGTGGGGAGAACAAGTATTTGATACACTGCCGATTTTGCAGGTTTTCCTACTTACAAAGCATGTAGAGGTCTGTAATTTTTATCACAGGTACACTTCAACTGTGAGAGACGGAATRTAAAACAAAAATCCAGAAAATCACATTGTATGATTTTTAAGTAATTCATTTGCATTTTATTGCATGACATAAGTATTTGATACATCAGAAAAGCAGAACTTAATATTTGGTACAGAGAGTAAAGGCATGGAAAATAGTAGGCTTTATGTAGTGTTGTAATATTTTAAAGATGGGGATTGGACCACTCGTCCGGATAAACATTAGCTAGTTATTCGGTAAGCTATTCTAACGTTACAGTTAGCTATCCGCTTATCTAGAAACAGCGAATGTTCCTGAGTGGGCCGAGTTAGATTTAAGTCAAACTATGGCAAGGCCTGAAAATGGTTGTATAGCAATGATCAACCACTCCAGACCGACCTTTCTCATCACACAGAGACGCATACAAAGCTCTCCCTCGCCTCCATTCGGCAAATTGACATAATTCTATCCTCCTGATGATCTTGCTTACAAGCAAAAACTAAGCAAGGAACTATCAGTGACTCGCTCAATAACAAAGTGGTCAGATACCACGGGATGCTACGCTACAGGACTGTTTTTTCTAAGCACAAACTGGAATATGTTCCGTGATTCATCCAATGAATTGAGGGAGAATACCATCTCAGTCACCGGCTTTATCAAAAAGTGCATCGACGACGGTTGTCCCGACAGTGTACTGACGTACATATCCCAACAGAAGGCAATGGATTATGTGGCATCGAGCTAAAGGACTAAAGTCGAGAGCATCACTTTCAACGAGCGGGACACTAATCGGACGTTTATAAGAAATTCTTCTTAAGCCCCCAGACGAACCATCAAACAGCACAAGCGTCAATACAGGACTTAGATTTGATTCTATACACC